>NC_065910.1:9090909-9393939 GCF_905147045.1 Nymphalis io | reverse complement strand
ACGAGATGATTTATAAACAGAAATTAAGCACATGTAAATTCAGAGGTGCTTGCCCGGGTTTAAGCCCACGTTCATCGGTTAAGATTTACGCGTTCTTACCACTGGGCCATCTCGGCTTAACTAATATTAAACTCTATTAAACTTAATTCCATTTGAATTCTGTTAGCAGTGCCACCTTTGAACAGACTATGTTTGTTTTTATAGTTTGTGTGAAATAAATCATCTTGAGTTGTGTAAAATATTAAACTATATTTCAAAAAATATTTAGCAGTAATTCAATTTGTCTGTTTTAATTATTTAAATTTTTGTAAGTTGCTAATAATTGAATCGCTTGAAAGGCAATAAAAAGACCTGGTTGCCTCACTGGAATTATAAAATGACAAATTTAATTTAATATGTTAGGAGTCACTGCAAAATTATAGTGATGCCAACGATGTGACAACGAAATAGCCAACGCCATGTTTATCCCATATTTTACCGCCAAACAGCAATATTTAGTATTGTTGTGTTCCGGTTTAAAGGGCGATGGAGCCAGTTTACCTACAGGCACAAGGGATAATTTAGTTAGGGAACCTAGGGAGGTTGGTGGTGCATTTGCGATGTGAGGAATGGTGAATATTTTTATAGTTCTAATGTGTATGGGTGGGCGTGACCATTTACCAATATTAAAAAGAGAACTAATAACGGACCATTTTTTTCAAAAGTTCTGTCTCATAATGTGGGATGAATGTATGATGAGCCACAGCTCACAGACAAAATCCTTAGACAGAACCTAAGAAAACAATAATAAATAAACGCATGAAAAAAATCACAGGGTTTTATGCATATATGTATAATGACAATCAATAAGTCACAAGGCCAAACGACGTCCTTTTGTGGCTTAGATTTGCCTAGTTCTCGGGTGGGACCCTCGAGCTTATTTGTGTTGGCTAAAGATGGAAATTAATTAACTGCTTTAGGATAAAAATATATTACTATTTTCATTTTACATTTACCTTTTAATTTAACAATGAATATGTCCATTACATCAATGAAATACATTGAATTGAGAAAATGAATGGTTGGTGTTTTTTATTTATCGGCGGTTATTGTCTACAGCACTCTTTTCCTTTTTCTGTCATAGATCCCATCCCTACACACTTACAATATATTCGTTACTTTTTATTTAAAATCCAAAATATTCAGTAGATATAATTTATATGGCAGAACAACGTTTGCCGGGTCAGCTAGTTATTTATAAAATATTAACGCATCAAAATAGCGTATCGCCTTAAGTCTGTTTTCTACATCTCATGTGTAAGAAACACTGTGTTCTTATAGATTACTACACCGATCTTCATTGAGCAATCAGATATAACGCAGTAATTATATTATAAATTGTTGTAATATATTAAATATATAAAATCTACTAAAAGTCCGTAAAAATCCAATACGGACTGGAGAAGAGCTTAACAAAAGGCTTTAAGGTTTTGACTTTGGTTTATAATAGGTGACGACTTAGCCCAGCTGTGGGCAGGGACTTCAACGGCTTAAAACCTTCAGTTTAATATCTTACACGCAGATATGTTTAGCAAAACATCCGACTTTCCTATACAAGCTCGTGTACTCTCTGATAGTTCGTATCACGCGAGCCGGCACATCAATCACTCCCTACGATCCTTGCTTCACACGCTAGGACAACATTCGTAGTGTATTAAATATGGACGTGGTATTAAAATCAACAAACAAAAATTCTCTTGGAAGACTTGTACTCAAAACAACATAATAATCTAGGACTGCACATTTGAGTTATTTTTTAGAAATAGGCTTTGCTATATTGGGTTGATATTTAATAATTATATTATATAAACTTGCGTGAATTTCTAAATGTTGAGGCAGTCGTTGGTAGAACTGATCAAAAAATATTGGGTTTTTCTGTTGAAGATTCGCAGTAGCAGCCCGGAGTTTGGCTCCCTCCTGTAAACATACGTATGTTTACAATAAAAGACTTTAAGTATTTAAAACATAAGAAATTATCACTTGCTACAAAAATAATGTTGCTGATCTCCTCTATTTCATTGTCTCAGTGCTTTAACATTTAAATCTGACCCAGCATGGCACAACAATTGTTTGACACGTCACAAAACATATAGAGCTCAGAATGAAGAACAGCACAAAATGAAATCTTCGGATGGACAAATGGTAGAAGCCAATACCTCGTCCATTTGTCTTTATAGCTCCGTATCATAAAATGCTTTACTCACGAATTTTCAAGGTTGGATAATTAAGGGCAGCCTTTTGTTTGACGTTTATATTTTTTATTAGCAGTTGACTATGTTATTATTTTTTATGTGATTCTATTTATGTTTTATTATTTCCTAACGTTTATTAAGGCAAAAATTGTACCATCTCTTTCTTTCAAACTACTTTTAGCTTTGTAAGACTGAGATGGATTTTCACGTCACGCCTTCTTTTCAAAGTATGAATATATGTTTTAACCGTTAGCAATAAAATAATAAATACATATTATGATACAATCATATCGTGTCAAGCAATATACGCCTGTATAGAACAAGTATATTATACATTACTATTAAATATTAGTGTAGCCAACTTCTTTTTACTATTATTTTTTTAAACGAGTTAATATAAACAACGGTACAACGTTGAAGGTTAAAGCCAAGAAAGATTATTTAAAAAAAACATCTTTACAACAACAAATAGATAAATTAATTAAAATTAAAATTGAGCGCTCAGTCAGTTAAAACGATTAAAATATAATATGTTTTATATTTTCTATTTCATTCTTGTCTAGTTTTAAAACATTTTATTAAAAACCTCTTAAACGCGCTGCATATTCTGGTATAAGTTTTATGCATTGTTGTAGTAGCTTATTCGTTTAAGAATTTTAATAAAAGCCACATTTATTAGTACCAACTTAAAATATCTTAACCAATCTTAAAACGAAAAGTTCAAACGATGATAAAACCAAATAACGCAACGGTATTAAAATTAAAAATTATAATGCGTCGCCATTTTGTATTTCTGCTTATGGCGGGAAATATTGTATGAGTCTTTAATTTAATACTAATGGTGGCCGTAAAAAACAGACGGGCCGCGGTATGTTTAAGCTATGCTGTATAATAATTTTTTCGTGAATTATTCTTAATATAAATATTTTTTTCTTTTAAATATGACTGCGTTATTCGTAAACAAAATATGTTTTAAATTGGAACTTTGAGCATTTTGATATATTATTATCACTATTGGCCTTTCTGCATGTTTGTCTGTTATTCTGTTTCGCTTTCACGGCTTTTTTTTTTATATTCGCCGGGAGGGCAAATGACTCTACTCCACCTGATGGTAAGTGGTAGTAGAGTCCAAACGCGACGACGGCCAGTAAAGACGGGAAAAACGTTCTGCACTAGCCGCCTTCGCCTTGCCGGCTCGCAAGATGCCTCTTCACGCCTCGTTTGAAGGAACCCGGGTTGTAAGAGGAGGGAAACACGTGAGCTGGTAAGGAATTCCATTTTTTGGAAGTGCGACAAAGAAAGGAGTTGCCAAATTTCTTTGTTCGCGATGGAATTGATGTCACAGTTAGGCGGTGACATCGAGAACCAGCTCGCGTGGACTTAAGAAGGAAGGGGGAAGCAGGAATTAGAGAGAATAATTCCTCAGAGCACTCGCCGTGATACAGTCGATAGAAAGCGCTCAGTGCTGCTATCTCACGACGCAATTGTAAAGGTTCAAGGGTGTTTGTGACCTTTACGTCGCCAATAATGCGTACGGCACGTCGCTGCAACCGGTCCAAGGCCTCCAGTAGGTACTTAGCGGAGCCATCCCAAAGGTGCGAGCAATATTCCACGCAAGACCGTACCTGTGTTTTGTACAGCAGGCACAGTTGTTGTGGCGTGAAAAAACGCCGCACCTTGTTCAGAACTCCGAGTTTCCGTGAAGCTGTTTTTATAACAGCCTCGATGTAATCCCTTGGACTAAGTTCGCAGCGAACGTCAATCCCCAGCATGGCGATTTTGCTTTGTATCACCAGCGGAGTACCACAGAGGGAGGGAAGAGGGGAAAATGCTGACTTTTTCGCTGTGAGAGCGCATACCTGTGTTTTCTTGGCATTAAACTCAACAAGATTGTCAGAGCCCCATTTGGCGATGAGCTCTAACATCCTATCGAGTTCAATAACAAGATCCTTCCGCCTCTCCTCAATTTCCGCCCGCCCAGCCACTGCGCGTCCGTGGTATCCACCATGCACTGTACTGTCGTCTGCATAGCAATGTATGTTCCCAAGAGAGAGCATATCATTGATATGCAAAAGAAAGAGTGTGGGAGATAGCACAGATTCCTGGGGGACCCCAGCATTCACTACATAGAATTGTGAAGCGCAACCATCAACTAAAACACGAAGGCTACGCTTATGTAGGAAGCTGGCAATCCAGGTGCATAGCTGAGCAGGCAGACCATATGCCGGCAGCTTGGAGAGAAGACTTCTGTGCCAGACCCTGTCGAAAGCCTTGGAGATATCGAGGCTGACAGCCAACGATTCTCCATGCTTGTCGATAGCTTCACCCCAGAGGTGCGTTACGTACGCTAGAAGATCACCTGTGGACCGTTTTGGTCGAAACCCGTACTGACGATCATTAATTAAACAGTGATCTTCTAGGTAATGGATCAGTTGGTTGTTTAAAATCCGTTCCATCACCTTACAAAGTACTGAGGTGATAGCTATTGGCCGATAATTTGCCGGGTCAGACCGATCCCTTTTTTGGGAACCGCTTGCACATTAGCTCTTCTCCAAGCCTCCGGCACACATTCCGAAGAGAGAGAAAGTTGGAACAGGCGCGTTAACACAGGAGACAGCTTCGCTGCGCACTTCTTCAGCACTATGGCTGGTATTCTATCGGGACCGCTAGCTTTCCGTACATCAAGTGATTGCAGCTCCGCACGCACATCACGTTGTCTGATTTTAATGTCAGGCATCGTATGGCCACATGAAGGTATTGTAGGTGGCAGCGCACTACAATCATCGATGACGGAATTGTCGGCAAAGAGTTTAGCCAGGAGATCAGCTTGCTCTTGCGGACTGTGAGCTAGCGATCCGTCCGGATTTCTGAGCGGTGGCAACGAAGGTTGGCAGAAATTGCTTTGCACAGACTTGGTCAGACGCCAGAAGCTACGGGAGCCCCTAGGATGCGAAACAAGGTCATGACCAATCTGTACAATGCGCTGTGCATCCGCTCTCGTGTATGCCTTTCTACAGGACTTGGAATTTTTATTATAGTTTGCTTTCAGTGAGTCAATGTTAGATGCCCCGCTAATGCAGCCGTTGATCCACTTGCGATATGCCGCCTGCTTAGATGATACAGCATCGGCACATTCACGAGTGAACCAACGGTTACGCGTACTCCTACTGACGAGATCTGAGCTAGGAATGTAGTATTCCATTCCCAACATGATCTCGTCAGCAACAGCAGCGGCACTAGCTGTCGGGTCATTCCCACTGAAGCAACGTTCCTTCCAAGGGACCGACGCATAGTAATCGCGCATACCGTCCCAATCCGCCGACTTATAGTGCCAAACGCGACGTTTGCATACCGCAAGTGGCGGCAGCTTGGCCTGTGGCACTCTGGTAGATATAAGGCTGTGATCCGAAGAGCCAAGAGGAGCCTGAACCACAACCTGATATTCCACCGGGTGAGAAGTCAGCAGAAGGTCCAGTAGAGAAGGTGCTTGCCCATCAATGTCTGGGATCCTGGTGGGCTGATCGACCAGTTGGGTCAAGTCATGTGTGAGAGCAAACGCATGAGCAGTCCTTCCGGCATGGTCAGTTTTGAAGGATTTCAACCATGATTCGTGGTGAGCATTAAAATCCCCCAAAAACACCAATTCCGCGTTAGGAAATTGCTCTTTCGCAGCATCTGCAACCCGACTAAGATGGTCAAATAATCGGCTTGTCTCCAAGTCACCATTGTGGGATCTGTAGAGGCACACGTAGACTCGGCTCTGACGAACCAGGTCCACACGTACCACCAACATGGAGAAGGAGGGGTCCTCCAAGCAGCGCAGTCGGTGACAGCAAACATCCGTCCTGACGAACAAGCATACTCCGGCTTTCGCTTTGAAGGATTCTTCAAGCGTGTAGCCGGGATAATTAAGGTAGCTGGTATCGGCAGGATGGAGTATTTGTGTCTCCGTGAGAAACAACATTGCTGGCCGTGCTGTCTCGAGATGGTGGTGGACAGCGTTGAGGTTAGTGTGGAGTCCACGGATGTTAGAGAACTCGACCTCAAACAGCGAGGGTATGGCGGGGGTGTACACCGCTGTACGACCGTTATTTCTGTATTGTTGCGCCATTTGGGAAAAATAAAATGGAAAAGAGACGTGAAGCGAGCGATGTATTGCAACGATAGGGATGGGCAAAGTGTGGAGGCGTGTTTCCCCAGGTGGTTGCCAAAAGGAAAAATACACTGACCCGCCGGACGGAAGGGCTCCCACCTTCCGGTCACCAACCGGCACGACGGTCCACCCCGAGATTATGCGTGGCCTGGTGGGGCAGCCTCGCGAGCTGGTTAGGCACGGTCGGGCCCCTGTACTATGCCACGGGCGGCCAGCGGAACAGCCGTTTCTTCGGGTCTCCCTGTCCGGCAGGTCAATACAGTTTCCCCCGGCATTGGTTCAACAGCCGTCTCCATTGGAACAACACCCATCGCGGCAATACTCGCTCGGGCTCTGGCTGTACGCTGGCTGACCTCGAAACGCGGCTGCAAGCCACTTCACGAGTTTTTCACCATGCGTAAGGTGGTAACAAGCCAGGCGGATGTTTGTTATCCTACCACCAGAAAATATTTGAACCGATTTTAATGAAATCTGCTTTGAAACACAAGGAACGGTAAAGGCTACTTTTTAATAACTAACATCGCCCCAACAAAAATGCGCGTGAAGCCGCGGGCGTATACTAGTTCCCTATATATGTACGTTATAGTATTAATTTTTATATAATATAATCAAGTTCATATTTTAGTTTAACTTTTTAACTAGTAATTCTATTTTGAGTTTATTTTAATGTTTAAATTTGGAATTTATAAAACACTTAAAAAAACATATATAGATAATATAAAAAATATTAGTGTACATTTATTTTTTCAGATCGAAGGATATAACATGACCGCGGAGTCCGTGAATCGGACCGTCTTTCCCTGGGTGGCGGCCATTTTTATAAAGAACGACACGAGCAATCAATTCGACTATTACTGTGACGGTGCTTTGGTGTCCGCGAAAGCGGTTCTCACTGGTAAGCCAAATTAATAAAACCTTGTGGTTTGAAAGTGGAAATTCAAATATTTTTATATAGTCAATTAATGCAGTATAAGGACCAAAAATAAATAGTATATGTATTACAAAATTATGAATTCCTGGCCTGTATGGTGTTCAGCCAGACTGCGCCTGACACGGTCATCTCTATTAAGGATTTGGATATATATTATTCATGTGCAATATTAATACCAGTGATACAACGGTTGTATATCGAACATAAAATAGTCATTTTTTATAGAATAGGAAAGCGGACGAGCATATGGGCCCCCTGATGGTAAGTGGTAAGACATTGGCATTGTAGGAAATGTTAACCATCGCTTACATCACGAATGCGCTGCCAACCTTGGGAAGTAAGATGTTATGGCCCTTGTGCCTGTAATTACACTAGCTCACTCACCCTTCAAACCGGAACACACAATACCAAGTACTGCTGTTTTGCGGGAGAATATCTGATGCGTGGGGGGTACCTACCCAGAGTAGTTTGCACAAAGCTTTACCACGAATTGTAGTACATACCATTCAGTTAATATTCAATCATCAATATGTTGAATCAATTCGTTGATGACAAAAGTGACAGGCCGCGGCGCAATTTGACTGCGACTGGTCTGTTTGAAAGTCAGTTTTACTTTTTTTTATCAGTTACGATCGGCTTGTTACTATATTTTTTTCAATGTACACACGGTTTCTTTTGCCTCATGATATATATATATATATATATATATATATATATAAATGAAGGGTAGAGGTGAGGAGAAGTACTTTTAGGTATAAAAAGCGTCCTTCAAAATGTATAAAATTTAGACGGCGCTGCTCGATCTAGTGAGTGACAATTGAATGAACGCGTAAATACTCGCTTAAGTAAAAATTAATTAGAGAGAGTAAGCGAGACATTCAAAAAGAGCCTATTTCAAACTATTCTATTAATTAAATTAGTAAATCCCAATTAATAAACCCATAAATATTAATATCATAATAATATCTAGCGACGATATCACCACTTTATGAAACCCTTATTAACGTATCGGTAGGCCATTTTCGGGAGGTAGTGCATATAAGGTACTATTCTTTACCTCTACACTCTGTAATAATAAATACATGATGATGATTCAATTTGGTATCTTTTCCCGGACAGACATGCATTCTATGGGTGTCATAATTACAGAGATGATAGTTATACCACCACATACGCTCTCTTCGAAGGGAGCGTATGTGGTGACATAGGTCGCCGACTAATGACGTCACGCAACCGCTAGTGATATAACTCGCAGTATAATGAGCAGACGCGCTGCCCGCCCCACCAAATACGTTCTGAGCCAAGGAGCGATATCATAGGAGACACCATCAGGTTGACGTCTCTTGGAGTATACGAAATCTCAAATGAATTACAAATATTAAATAAACACGTGAAAATTGAATGAATTGCTCGTGTTTGAACCTAGGAACTATAGTTATGATCACAAGTTACATCCACCAGACTTCTACGGAATCAGTAAATAAAAAAGTTTTTGATCAAGAATCGAATCAACAAAAGGTGTTAGAAGAAGAATCGTCCCTGATACAACGACCTTCAATCGAATTGTCTTTGAACTCCACGACCCTTTGTTTAAACATTTACAAATTTTATTTAAATTATCTCGGTTGTCTGCTTCTCATTTCCATGAGAAATTTAATTAAAAAGTTGTAAAATTTAAACTAATTGAAATTAATAGATGTTCCTTGGTGTTACGGCTTTGCAAGCTCGACTCGATAGGTAATATCCGCTCATAACATGTTTTAAACAGCAATGCTTAATATAACTTGAGGCGTAAGGGAGATAACATATTAGTTAATAAGGATGGTGGCGCATTAATGGATGGTTAATATTTCTTACTAATGTCGGCTTCAACCCAGCTGGGACTCTTACAGACGGGTACTTTACCAACTTGGAAAATTTAGGTAAAATTTGAAGTGGAAGTTATTATTAATATTTTCAAAACGCTTGTTTAACTTGTTTGGTAAGGTAACGCGTGGAAAAATAATTTCAAGAATTCTGAACACAAACTCTGTGTTTATACAGACGGAACCTATACGCCGATGTGTATATATTTTTTATTTTTTAATTTAGATTATTTTTATTTTCCATTTAAATTAAACCATATCCAATCGAGGTGATAAATAGATGTCATAATCATGTAATGCTGTTGAGCCATTAAATTTCTGCCATTGTATCGTTGCTTTGTATGTTTGGAGGCAAATTGCTATTATCTAGTTTAGAGTAAGCGCACATATTATTATTTATTAACTCATAGTATTATGTATATATGTCAATATATCCTCATTATTCGTCTCGTTATACCTCGTTGTACCGGTAAGTCGGTTCAGCTGCTGATCATTTTATGGACATGTCATTTCATTTCGACTTTACTTTCTGCTAGGGCTTTGTGCAAGCTTGTTAGGGTGATACCGCTACCGATCAATAATACTCGTTTGAAGGGTGAGAGAACCACTGTAACTACAGACACAAGGGACATTACATCTTAGTTCCCAAGGTTAGCTGTGCATTGGCGAAGTAAGGAACAGTCAATATTTCTTACAGCGCCAATGTTTATGGGCATTAGGACATTTGCTTGTCCGCCAAAGTATTTTATAAAAAAAAAAAACTATGTGAAAATCATTTACGTAGAAAACAAAGTGGTTATTTGGGTCTCAGGCCTAATTTTTTCTATTTTACACTTCTGACGAATTCAAAACCAGAATAATCTTAATTCAAGTTCAAAAGTCAGTGACCGTAAAATACGAATTCAGTCCCAAGAACCACGGGATTTTCATATGCTTAATTTGTTTGTTTTTTCATTTTTTCAATTCATCTCGTGAGCGGCGAAGTATTGAACGCGATGGAATAATTTTCAACCATCTCCTCAGAAGGAATCCCAGTAGTGGGGTATTTGCAAGCTTATTGCTTATTATTTATATACTAAATTAATATGGAGGCCAAAATTAACGAAAAATTATATTATATAGTATATTTACCAAGCAATAAATAAATTTATTTTAAGTAAGCCTAAATTGTAAGTTAAATGTAAGCGATATATAAATATTTAAATATTTTAATTTCTAGTCGATATTTTTTTTCTTTAGGATTATTGTCAAAAACTTTATATCTAAATGCCTAAAGTAATAACGAAACAGATAAAATGTTGTAATGTGCGTTATATTTTATTTAAAATTTGAATAGTTTCCAAATATTTCATGTTTTATGAGCGGTGGATGAGTTATTAAATTGTTCCGTTTATAATGTTTATTGGTTTTGATAAATGAAAACGATGTATTTAATTTATTTACGATAAACTATTTTATATTGAAACTCCTTTGAGCTGGTTTAGTCAAATTTTAGTATGTAATTTGAGTGCAAAGTCTCTATTTATTTATTAGATATAGCACACATAATAGATTAGTACAGTTAACAAGCAAAATACAATACATACATTATACGTGAAATGTTGACAACCGACTTATAGTGGATATACTATTTTGATGCGTGTATTCTTGAAATGTTATGATTATTATGGTCAATTTCGCATATCACTCTGACATTTCACGACCGTTTTCTGCGACGACTTTTGAGTCTTTTCTTACAGAATAGCCCTACTGGTAAGAGATATCTGACAACATGTACACATTGTGACGATATCCTCCTAACTGATTTTGGCCACGGCGGCCAATCTCAAGCGAGATTAGCCAATTGCGCAGGACATATATATATATATATACATGCACAAGTGTTTACGCAAACACAGATGTACTCTTTATCTAATGCGATGGGATGGCATTCCTAACGACCGGAGAAAAACAGGTGCTGGACCAACGGCTTTAGGTGCTTTCCGAGGCCTTAGTGTACACACTTCCATCTTTAACCTCGGGCTGCTACTGAGAATCTTCGACAGAAAAATCCAATAAATAAAATATATATAAGGTTTATATTATGTACATGTATGTAACCCTAAAGACAACGCATATACATATAGACGAGCCGGTTGGCGTGGTTGGTAGAACACTTGCCTTTCACGCCGAAGGTTGTGGGTTCGATTCCCACCCAGGACAGACATTTGTGTGCATGAACATGTCTGTTTGTCCTGAGTCTGGGTGTAATTATCTATATAAGTATGTATTTACAAAAGAAAAGTAGTATATGTAGTATATCAGTTGTCTGGTTTCCATAGCACAAGCTTTGTACAAGCTTAATTTGGGATCAGATGGCCGTGTGTGTAAAATGTCCCAGGATATTATTATATTATATTATTATACATATATAAACATCTATCGGCCTCACTTACAAACGTTGTGTAGCGTAGTTGTGTTTAATTAAACACTGAATTAAAACTCTCTTTCTAACATCATCGATTTGTCATTAGAAAGAAGAAGGCAGCATTTTTTAAATAAACTATTTAATTAATTATTGTTTGGTGTTATGTACTAAAAAATATATTAAAATCTTTAAATCGTGCGGAATCGCGAGTAGAAAAAGTAGAGTAATTAATTATATTTATATTTATAATCAATTCTTGTTTATATATAGGTACTATATTTTATATTTACATGTTGTTATGATTACAAATAAATAAATAAAAATATTTAGCATCCAGGATAGAAACTAATTTAAAAAATTCGAATTGGTTGATTTAAAATAAAAATAGAACACCAAATCATACAAATTGATGTAAATTACTTACTGAATTACTTTAAAAAAATCAAATAACACAATGGAACACATTCAACAAATCACAGGTTGCGTCATTAATGAATTAATGACTTACCTTTCTGTCCACCAACAATATGGCGGTTTGAAATTAGCGCGTGCTTTTTTTTACAAAGCTGATTTACAGATAAAAGAATCTCCTAACTATATAGTAAATATATAGTTTAATTAATGAAGTAAAAACCGTTTTGTTTTATTAAAAAATAAACATTTATTATTTGTAGTTTTTTCACGAATACAAACTTAATATTTAAAACCGACATAGGTTTTAACTAACAATTGATTTTAAAATTTAAAGTTGAAAAGGCTAAAAATATTTATACATTTTTTTACTAACAGTGTTAGAGCAATCGCTATTCAACGCTTTCAATAAAAAAAAAATATGCAAAACGTCACTTCGTAAAAGCGGTAAACGCCATTTCTTTTTTCATCTCGTTCTAATTTGATTAAAACCTCCTTGCCTTTAAAATGCGTTTTATATGAAGTTATAATATGTTTTATTACATGGAAATGAATTATGACATCGTGGCACTGAACAGACGAAAGATTTTCAAAGGGGAAACGGGTGATTATGACACAATTTTGGCTTCAAAAAGTCTGACTCGAAATTTTTTTGTGTACATTTTTATTAAAAGGTTAATGCTTGATTTTCAGTTTTGTTACTGTTTTGAGTTAACAACAACATTATGAGTTTTCAGTTAAAAATATAATTTAGTATCTAGAACGAATATCTTTGAGTATAAGTAAAAATAAATAAATTTTATTTGTAATAAAAATATGTAGGTGCTAATTTAGAGAAAATGGAGCTCGAATTAGTTTAGTGTAGCTATTGAGAATTTTCGATAGAAAAACTCAATAACTTTTATTGATCCGACCTAGGATTTGAACCCAGGATCTCTGAGTCTACGGCCTTACATCTAGCCACTAGACCAACGAGGCAATCAATACAAGTGTAATAAAGTAGATGAGTAATGATTGTAATAAAGCAAAGTAAACCAAGTTCATTATACCTCTCGTTGCTTAGATACGAAGAACGCGCAATTCATTTGAGGTTTACGGTATTCTACTTGGAAGGGATTTTATGTGTGTATTAAAACTTAAGTTAGAACTAATAATCTAAGAATATCAAATGTATTGTATTGTATAGTGTAATTACAGGCACAAGGGACATAAAATCTTAGTTCCCAAGGTTGGTGGCGCATTGGCTATAAGCGATGGTTGACATTTCTTACAATGCCAATGTCTAAGGGCGTTTGGTGACCACTTACCATCAGGTGGCCCATATGCTCGTCCACCTTCCTGTTCTATAAAAAAAAATTATCAAGAAGATAAAATCTTGTCTTATCCTTTTTGAATGTACGTGAGTGTGTGCGTGTATGATTTTAAGTAATAATATATATATTTATCATGATAATATATATTAATACAAGAAAATGACATTCGCACTTCTCACCTGCAAATTGCAATGCTAGCTTATATAATAATATTATATATTATCTATTATAAGTTTTATGTATATTGTTTTAGTAGTTTATTCAATAAGACATTAAAAAAAACATTCTTATTTATGTATACAGAGTAGGCCATAATATAATTAATGTAATTGTTAATTGATGTCTCTTTTCAGCTGCACGCTGCGTCCAAAACGATATGCAAGTGAAGCCAGAGGATTTATTAGTATTATTGGGAAAAACTTCGCTTAACTTGATGAACGAATACGAGAGATTTGTTAAAGTAAATACATGAAACAAATAAAAATTACAAACCTTTAATTACTTTATTGACAACTCACATTTTACTTTGCACACACAAAAATGGCGATGTCCATTCGAATATATTATTACAGTGCACAATGCGATCACAGGAGCACTTTCTATTCCCTCTTATAATACAATGGGACGGCAAATTCAATAAGAGCGGAGAGTTCAGTATCAAAGGTTTTGCGTGCTCTCCGAGGCACGGGAGTAAGCTGGCAAGTTCCAAGCTCCGGGCGGTTGCAAATTACCCGCAGTTTGAACTCATAATCTTTGATTAAGATTAACGTTTTTTCGATAGATGGCGTTGATTAAATCTGTCACTTTTCTGAATCACGCTTCGGCGTAAACATTACGCGTATGTGATTTATCAAATAAGTCATCTGATTTGGCAAAGTTTTGACTCATCACACATTCTGATTGCGTTTTTTTTTTGTATTAACGTGGAATTTTTGGATTCAGTGTGAGAGAAAACATTAATATGAACGAACGGGGTTGTTCTCATTATGACGTTATAAGAGCAATCTCTAGTTTTGATTAAAACCTTCATGGTTCCATGTTTTTTTTTCTTTAAAAATACAGAAAGTAATAAAAATATAACGACATATTTCTATAGGTAAGGGATGTCATATTACATGACAACTACACAAAAGATGGATTCGAAAACGATATTGCAATTCTTGTAATGGAAGATCCGGTGGTATTCATCGAACGGATACAGGCTGCCTGCCTCGGGATAGAGGACTACAAAGAGTCGATCGTGAGTATAATTTACGTGAAATATAAGTTGTATACGAAATACATCAGGAGGAATGGAATAGAAGAGACATGAGTATTCATAGTTTGATATGTGTGTTTGTTGAATTTTAACACACTAATTAAAAAGGTTACAGCCTATATATTCTCTATTCTTCTTTTTTCTTTGGATTGGAGGTTATTATTATATTGTTTTCTTGCAGTACAATTGTAGGTTATTATTATACTATATTTCTTTTGTTTGGGAATTAAAAAAAATAGCCCACGTGTGAGGATTGTAGGTTATAACAACGTTTAATATAATTAAGGATTTTGATTTATTTAGCACGCTTACATACAATCTTTTTTTTAACGCTGGAAAAACGCATTACGCGTTTCCCCCTACGGGAACAGTTTGGGCGTATGTGATGCTCGCCGGTGTCCAAGGCACTGAGTGCACCTCGAACATCGGAATACCCAATAAAAACCCAGCGGTACCCTTTCCGTCTTAACGAGGAGCGCCACGGGATCGCTTTCGCATGCTACCGTGACAATGCCTCTATACAACCTGTCTTAAGTCCACTATTTGTGCAATATAATTTTATTACGCTATAAAGTATTTATATAATATATAAGGATTATGCTTCTATAAATATACACGTGTCTGATACGTGATTTGTCATTTTTAATATAATTCTTATATTATGTGAACTTAATTTAATTACCTGCTTTTATAAATATGTGTCTTTATTTCGCAGACAACCGGTTGGGCGGTTACAGGTGACTTGACTGTAATTCCTTTAAATACAGGAGAAAGTGCGAAGTGTAATGATATTGGAGGGAACAATACGTATTGTGCTGTTTATGAAAATGGTGAGATTTTGTTGTTGTCTTTAAAACGTGTTTAATTAAGATTCTCGCTTTACTTGAGTGTAATTTCAATCATCATACGAGAAGGCTGAAAAGTTCTATGTCTAGGGTATTAAAACATTAAATAAAAATCTATTTTTTGACTTATCATCCCTTTGTATTTGAATGCATTTCTTAAATCTTTCTTCATAACGTCTGTATCGCGTTTAAATGGCCACACCCTTGCTCTCATAATACTCCTCTAAAGCTGCCTTTATTAATATCCTTGATAGTTAGTTCCTAAAGCTTTTTTTTCATTTTTAAATAGGAAGTAGACGCTGGGAGATAGATCGGGACTGTTGGGTGTACGGTTGAGTTCGAAGCCAGTTTCTCGTAAAGTCTGGGATGCTTCGCAATATGCATCGCTAACTCAATATCTACCTTAGGCACAGATCTTTTCAGCCGGTTCTCGTGTTTTGTGTGCAACGTTTTTATGTGTAACTTGTGGTAGGTTTAGATGCGAAATGGTGTGTTTATTCGCTTGTAAGATGTTCAAAGTGCTTGTTAGAACTTTGAATAAGGTAAAGTCTGATTTTTTATTTTGTCTATTTTTTTAGATTTGAAAGTATGTCCAAGTTACGGAGGCTTACACGTAGCGAGACATACAGACACATGGCATCTTCACGGTATACGTCACGCTGATCCAAGCGACCGAGGACTTTGTTTTGATAATATTATCACTTTTACAGATTTAACTTACTATATTAATTGGATTAAACAATATATTGAATAAATAAATTTAATAATTATTTTTTTTTTATTTCATTTTTTTAACACCCGATAAGTAGTAAGTAGTAACGGGAGGGCGATTATTATCTATTGAGCACAGGCCACGCCTCTGTCACAGTTGTGCATATAAATACCCAAATATAAAATAAAATATAATAATTTTAATTACAAAAAAGCCGATATTAGCCAGTGGTAAGAACGCGTGAATCTTAACCGATGATCGTGGGTTCAAACCGGGCAAGCCCCACTGAATTTTCATGTACTTAATTTGTTATTATAATTCATTTCGTGCTTGACGGTGAAGGAAAACATCGTGAGGAAACCTGCATATGTCTAATTTCACTGAAATTTTGCCACATGTGTATTCCACCAAGCCGCATTGGAGCAGCGTGGTGGAATAAGCTCCAAACATCCTTCTCAAAAAGAGAGAGAAGGCCTTAGCCCAGGAGTGGCACATTCACAGGCTGTTATTGTAATTAATTTATGGCCGTGGAAAAAGCTGAATCGAACTATATTCCGCCCGCAGCTTCGCCCGTGTGTGTGTGTGTGTGTTTAGGGGGGAGGGGGGGGGGTAAATGCAAGGTACCCTTTGTTCTTTTCTGTACTCTTAAAAAGCTTAACAAACAAACCAATCGCTTTCGAATTTCTGACATTAATTAGGATTTCATGTATATAAACACGTAATCCTTAAGGGGGTCTAACGAGTATGAGCAACTAGATACTCATTTAATTGTCATCATTACCTCTCGAAGCACGTATGTACTTAGCGATTATGCGAAGACAGCTAATGATTACCTAGCCATTGTTCTGCTATATATAATAAAGTCATATGTATGTATGTCTGTTAATAAAGTCAGTAAAGAATATGTTTTATTGAGTATTATTGTTTGTGTATTGTTATATGTGGCTCTATTTTTATAGCTCGAGGACAAATAAGTGGGCCACCTGACTGTGGTCGTAATCCTGTTTGTGAATAGCTAAGGTGCGTTCTATGTTCTTTCACTTTTATAATCCGATCTGACCAGACAGAGTTCAGAAACCGAGAGTTTTAAGTGCTTTTGTAGGCAGGAGATTAATACAATATAATTCCAAATTTTAAGGTTTTACTTACGCAAATATTCACTTAAAAACAAATCCTTTATTAAATTAAAAAGCATTACACGAACTTATTGATTGTCAAATTAAAAATTACGATCGGCTTGGAAAAGAAAATGCCCTGACTTGATCGATGAAAAAAACTCATCGGGTTCTTTGTTTTAAATACAGCTTATCATTCTCAAGGTCTACTTTCGTTCATAAACTCACTAATTGGAACCATAACATTTGGCACATAGGCGTCCCTTAACATTTTTTTTTAAATCTAGCAACTGAGGCATTTTGAACGCTTTCTGGGTTTCTGTTATATAACCGTATACATTGCCCCACAAAAGATTTACTGACTATGCAGTCGTGTAACAGGAGTGATTTTTTTGTGTTTGTTCCATGTACCGTTTACTACATTTTCTCAGAAAATCATTAATATTTTTTCATACATATATAATATTATGTATTGAGAAGCAATAGTTCGTTATTATTGACTGAACTTGTGGTTTGAATTCAGTAAGTCGGGATTTGCAGCTATATTATACAGTCCAACTTCGTAATACTAAGCCTTATTTATTAAAACAGCAGTGCTGTTTTAAGCACACTCATTTATGATAGAAATGTTTACGATAAGTATGTTTTCTAAGCACTCGTGATTCAAGAAACCATTCTGTCATTTGATATGTAAATGTATGCAATACGCACATGTTATGCATGACTCACGTTGGCATGTACGTTTTGTAATTTTCATATTTATAAATATTAGTTGCAGATGTATTCACTATAAATGTATGTTTTGTAGAGGTCTCGAGGCCAATAATTAATGATTTAATATTCAATTTTTAGTACAAAGCACGTAAAGTCGATGTTCGTACACCTGATATTTTATAAGTAAATCCTATAACTTAAAAAAGGTATGAGTTCAAAAACATTTTTTTTTATACTCGGATATTATTATTTTATATGTAGACGGACGAGTAAATTGTTGATCTTGATGAGTGGTCACCAACGCCCATAGACATTATCATTGTAAGAAATGTTAACCATCGCTTACATCGCCAACGCGCCACCAACCTTGGGAACTAAGATGTTATGTCCCTTGTGCCTGTAATTACACTGGCTCACTCACCCTTCAAACTGGAACACAATATCACCAAGTACTGCTATTTTGCAGTAGAATATCTGATTGGTGGGTGGTACCTACCCAGACGAGCTTGCACAAAGCATTTTGTTATGTAAGATAACATAATCTAATGTATAAAAATTTAGGGTCACGGTGTTTGTGGTGGAACTCTTCCGAAACGGCTTGACCGATTTTTATGAAATTTGTTATATATATTTGGGAGGTATGAGAATAGGTCGTAAAGTATATTTCATACCGCTAGATGATAAAGGTGTCCCTATCCAGAATTCTTGTTTCTATTTTTTTTTATTTTGTATTTTATTTCGATTTAGCGTCAAAAATACATATAACCTCAAATTTATACTCTCCTAACCCATAGACCCATTTTTATCACGGTTCTAGTATGAACAATGTCCAAATAATTTAACCATTGTTTGTATTTTAAATTATTCATAGTGTTGAATGAAAGATGGTGCTACGTCCGCCTCATCGAACTTCATCCACTATTGCGCAAGTCATTTGCGAGAAGCGTCGCGTCATTTTGACGTTACATTCTGCATTTGTTATGTAGCACAACGCAGTGCGTGCAAAATTTTATACGATTGTTTTTAATTATAAGAAATATTATATGCGTGTTTTATGATTGTAATACTAAAAGTACAAATACATTATAAGTATACCGTTTTTCATCGGTAAGTACTATTTGATTTTGTTTGTTATAGACGCGTGTAAATAAAATGTGCGTGTGAGCATGTCACCATTGAACAGTTTGCTCATCGGCACGTATCCAGTAGCAAGGCTGTTCCTGAAGTCCATTCGCACACGAAAAAATATTGCAAAGGACTTCGTTCATCCCCGGGTCTCTTCTTCCCCAACCATACTGTGTTTTTATGTTATCGTTTTAATTTACACGGGACTTATATCATGTTTTCATCGCAATTTTATGGAGGAAAGTCTAGAAACCGAAATTGTAGCAAGTATAAATAATGCAACCTGAAAAATAAGTTAATAAATCATGTAAATTAATTCATGTATACAAACATTCAATATACACATGATTCGACAGTATAATCAGAGAAATGATAGTATTATCATAGGCTCAGCGTCAAAAAAACTATCGAAAGAAAAAAAAAACAAAATCAATGACCATCAAGCAATTATAAAAATATATAATTTATAGTAGACTGTTTTAATTGTTTGAAACTTTTAAAGATATTTTTGATATTTAATTTATTGTTAAATTATATTTCAAAAAATATTTAGCAGTAATTCAATTTCTGTTTTAATAGAAACTGTTAGTTGCTAATAATTGAATCGATTGAAAGGCAATAAAAAGACGCGGTTGCCTCACTGGAATTATAAAAGGATTAATTTAAATTAATATCTTAGGAGTCATTGCAAAATTAAAATTCTCGCGCAAGAAAAAAAATCATGGTGATAGACAACGATGCGACAGCGAAATAGCCAGCGCCATGTTTATCCCATATTCTACCGCCAAATAGCAATATTTAGTATTGTTGTGTTCCGGCTTAAAGGGCGATGGAGCCAGTGTAACTACAGGCACAAGGGATAATTTAGTTCCCTAGGTTGGTGGTACATTCGCGATGTAAGGAATGGTGAATATTTTTATAATTCCAATGTATATGGGTCGGGATGACCATTTACCAATATTAAAAAGAGAACAAATAACGGACCACCTTTTTCAAAAGTTCTGTCTCATAATGTAGGGCGAATGTACGACGAGCCATAACTCACACACAAAATCCGTAGACATAACCTAAGAAAACAATAATAAATAAACGCATGAAAAAATTCGCAGGGTGGTTTTTATGTATAATGACAATCAATAAGTCGCAAGGCCAAACGATGTCCGTTTGTGGCTTAGAATTGGGCACACCATGTTTATCACACGGACAATTATACGTGGCATGTTCTCGGGTGGGACCCTTGAGCTTATTTGTGTTGGCTATAGATGGACTGATAAAAAATATTGTCCATTCAATTGCTTTTCGAAATTAATTAACTGCTTTAGGATAAAAAAATATTACTTTTTTCACTTTACATTTATTTTTTAACTTTTAATCAAACAATGAATATGTTAATTAATGTAATGCATTAATGAAATACATTGAATTGAGAAAATGAGTGGTGGGTGTTTTTTTTTTATCGGCGGTTATCGTCTACAGCGCTCATTTCATTTTTTTTTGTCACAGATCCCATTCCCGCACACTTAAAATAAATTCGTTACTTTTTATTTAAAAACCAAAATATTCAGTAGATATAATTTATATGTCAAAACAACGTTTACCGGGTCAGCAAGTTACATTTATAATATTCAATTAAAAACGTCAATTCGATTACATCTCCTAATTCTGAACTATTAATAAATTCATAGCCGGCGTTTGTCTGTAAATCATCTTGTGGAGGCATGGCATCGTAGGAGAGTTCATTTGTATGGTAATGTGAAGGTTGCCTGCCTATGTTAATGCAAGAAGCGCGCGGGATGCATATTAATAAAATATCAATGACTTATATAAAGATTTATATAAGACAAACAAAAATTCCTATAAGTTTTTCTTATTTGATATAGGAGGATAACAAAAAATGTATATTCATTGAGCGCGAAATAAATTATGAACAAAAATTTAGCGCAGAAAAGGGTCACCAACCTTGGAAAGATATTTAGCGGTAGAATATCTGATGAGTGCGTGCTACCTACCCAGACGGGCTGCTTCAAGAATTTAAAAGTAAAAAAGTAAGTAACAGCCTGTGAATGTACCACTGCTGGCTAAGGCTACTCCTTTTTGAGGAGAAGGTTTAGAGCTTATTCCACCATGCTGTTCCAATGCCGTTTGGTGGAATACACATGTGGTTGGTGGAGTACAACATACGTTCTAACCACTGGGCCATCTCATGTGTGTGCAAACGCAGGTGTACTCTCACAATCGGACACAACCGGTAAAAGTTCAGGCGCATGACCAATGGCTTTACGTGCTTTCCTTTTTTCCTTTACTTGCTATTTTGATGCACGGGAGTGTACATTATTCCAACGTCCAGACTCCGGGCTGTTACTGAGAATTTTCAACAGTAAAACTTTTATAATTCTCTTATATGCTTATCGCTTCGGAATGGAGGGAGTGACTCAAATTGGCCTTGGGTCTCTAAATCTGGGCCTGGAACATTAACAACGTATTTTAGTAGTACATCTGTCAATAGATACTTTCTTTGCCAAATTACAATCACCTGCAAGTTACATATCTCTAACCACTTTGGTTTATGAATAAATTAAAAAATAAATAAATTAGAAATTATTTATTTTTCAAAAATATATATATTATTGAGGCTTTTAGCAAAGATTCGTTCAAGTTCTTTCATCATTCATACCCTGGATCCTCTCGCCTCTTTCTATTCTATAATAGTTCTATTTCAAATTCATTTTGTATCAAATCAAAATTTCTTCGTTTCCATTTATATATTGAAAAAGTTTTTCATTTAAATTTCCATAAACCCTGTTCTGCAGGAAGTTGGGAAGACGTCCGAACAATGGTTACGTGACCAACGTCAGTCGGTTCTGAATTATTTAAATTCAATACTCGTCTTTAATATAGGGAACACATCTTTGGTGAAGTACGCAGCGAATCTGCATACAAATTACCACGCAGCACGACCTGATGCACCACAGACTAGCGACTAAGACAATTATATCTCACATAGATTTATATATATGTATGTACAATGCATTCGCCCTTTAGGTCCTGCCAGCATCTTAATTCAGGGTTGTCTGGAAGAGATCACTACTTGAGTGATAAGACCGCCCTTGTACGCATCATGTTGAGGTCCACAAGCCTTCGTTTCTCTTTTTTTTTACTTGTGTTTGTCTTTTCTTTTTTCGTCGTGAGTGTGCAATAAAGTTGTTTAATAATAATAATAATAATAGATTATGAATTTTGTAAGTGTTGTTGAAAGCCATCTTTATATATTTTCATAGAAAAACAAATTGAAATATACAGACAAAAAATAAAAATTGTAATCTTAAGTTGATAACAATATAATAAAAAATTCAATCAATATCATAGAAAGATACACCTAATGCAAGGTCAACAATTTTTTAGGGATTTATTGGTTTACAGAAAAAAAGCTGATGTTTTTTTTTGTATAGGTAAACATAGAGTAAATATTACATGCATTATACATTAAGAAGTACATAAAACAATCAAGTTACCACTTAAAACCAATTCATATATATCAGTAAACACGCTAATCGGTACATTATAAATAATTAATATTTACAAACTAGGATAAAGATTCGAAACGTTAAGTAAACAGTGAAGAAAATTTTGCAACAACAATTATTGTAGATGTTTATTATATATAAGAAAGTGTACATAGGCGGACTTATTTCAATATCCATCTTTATCTCGAGAAGTTTGAACAGGCTTTTTGATATCTGTCGTGATGTTTAATGCGTCCTAGATCCATGGCTCATTGTATATAACACGTAATAGTTAATCGAATATTCATTTCATAATAAGCGGATACTTTTCACTCAATTTATTTTGTTTCCATTTTTAATATCACGTGTTTTATATAGACTTTTTTTATATAATGTTTAGTTATTTTTGTACCTGCATATTTTATTTTCTAAATGTAACATTATATACTGGTAAGGACGATTTTGTGTATTGTTAGGACTTTACATATTCAACGCAAAAACAAAACCGTTGTTGTCGGTCTTGTGTGCGTCAAAATCAGTTGAAATTTCGTATAGATCAGTGTCCCGATTGGATATAGGTTAAGAAATTACACTTATTAGTTAATAAAATTAAAACATATTTCTAAGAGCATCATGTGGCATATTATGTTGTCGCAAGTCTACAATGAACTCTACTACGCAAAACTATCAATCGTCAATTAGTCCCCAGAGTGTTTTTCCTCAAAGCGACCGCTTTAGTAAGACATTAGTTATCAACACGGTAACAAGTGTTACTTCCTACAAATTATAAAACAGTTAAATCAAAATGTTTGAAGAAGAAATAAGATGAGACAAAATGTTGTGTCGTGTATTGACGTTTTGCGTGCTGGTTACCATTGTTTTGTTCGTTGTCCTAAGCTGTCTGTATCGCCGACCTGTCTACCATCTATTCTTTCATAGATGTTGCGGTGAGGACATTGAAAATGACCAAGTTATTTTTGAAAATTTTGGCAATAACTTTCTGAGAGAGCGATTGGTTGGAGCTGAAATCGTTGAAGTTGATAATTCAACGTTATATGATTCTGGTACCGATTCATCTGATGCTGAAGATATAAAAGTGATAACAAATGTTCATGATCCAGAATCAAGAGATAAAGCTATAGGAAAGAAATTTAAGATCCGTGACAAAGAAATTATGTTCATAGAAGACATCGTATACAGTGATACAGAAGTTTTAACAACTACAGAAGATAGTCTTATTTAGAATTGTAATAATGTTGTGATTAAATAGAAATTATTGTATTAATTATTAGAAGAATTAAATCAAATCAAATGAAAATATACTCTATTTAAGTATGTTCTTGTAAGCACGTTTGAATTGTCATTTCACACATGTCAATTTGTCACCGGTTAGGAATGTATACCGAGAAGAACCTGCAAAAAAATACAGTAATAGTAACAGCCTGTGAACGTCCCACTGCTGGGCTAAGGCCTCCTCTCCCTATTTGAGGAAAAGGTTTGGAGCTTATTCCACCACGCTGCTCCAACGCCGGTTGGTGGAATACACATGTGGCAGAATTTCAGTGAAATTCGACATATGCAGGTTTCCTCGCGATGTTTTACTTCACCGTCAAGCACGAGATGAATTATAATAACAAATTAAGCACATGAAAATTCAGTGGTTTTGGCCCCGGTTTGAACCCACGATTGGTGATTATATACTGGTAAGGACGATGTTGTGTATTATTAGGACTTTACATACCGTAACCGTAACAGCCTGTGAATGTCCCACTGCTGGGCTAAAGGCCTCCTCTCCTCTTTTTTTTTTTTTTTTGAGGAGAAGGTTTGGAGCTTATTCCACCACGCTGCTCCAATGCGGGTTGGTAGAATTCACATGTGGCAGAATTTCAGTGAAATTAGACACATGCAGGTTTCCTCACGATGTTTTCCTTCACCGTAAAGCACGAGATGAATTATAATCACAAATTAAGCACATGAAAATTCAGTGGTGCTTGCCCGGGTTTGAACCCACGATCATCGGTTAAGATTCACGCGTTCTTACCACTGGGCCATCTCGGCTTAGTTTTACTTTACATATTCAACTCAAAAACAAAAAATTAAATTGTGTGTGTCAAAAAAAGAATTAAGATGAAACGTATTAAAAATTGAGAAAATAAAATAACGAGTTTGATTTGCAATAAATGTGATATGAGTTTTAATTTTTAATCACATCGCAACATATTTTATATAAGAATCACGCGTTACCACTGGGCCATCTCGACAAAAAAATGCAACAGTTACTATTTTTCGTCAGTCGAGTTACATAGATAATTAAATACAAATGAATTATTAATTATTACGTATGGAAATCAACGAATACTAATACACATTTTTACCATCTATATAATTCTTTTAATATATTAATTGACAAAGCTATTTGTTATGTTATGTTTTGTTAGAATGTGCTCTGGCTACCGTCTTCCATCAGTAGTGTTCAGTTGTATTCGTAGCCTTTCTATCACTGTTAAGAAGAAAAAATATATTTATGAATGTTTTGTCAATTTAAGAAAATATATTGTTCGACTGGAATTGTTGATGTTTGGACTGGTTGGGGTCAGCTTGTGTTGAAGCGCATATTGTTTTTAGAATGGCAACACTATTTTACTTTGTCTACATATAATTTTCTTTTTACCTACCTACAAATTATTCTTATTCAAAATCTTTCTTGTAACGTCAATGAACAATAAATCTATCTTGAAAACAATAATTATTTGATTACCACAATCTCAAAACGAATACATTTGGCGACCGTGTGACAAAACGAATACAGCTTGTATACATATTATATATCGTGAAATACATACCGTGAGTTTGGTGTATTTTTATTTTATTTTTTATTGTACTTTAATTGATATGGCTGCACAAAATCATATACTCGGCTTGTTATTCTTTATTTTAACAACAACGCGTACCTCAGTATACAGTTAATAGGTTAAAACCCACACATGCAGTTCGAAAAGTCTTCATTCTTGATTCATCACGTGCGTCGAGGAAACATCGCGAGAAAACTTTAGATCTTGTTAAAACTCGCCTTAGAATTCCTTCGAAGGAGCGCTCTCATCTATCTTGTAAAGACATGTTGCAACGTATTCAATAGAAGTAAGATATCTATATTATTATTATAAAGTATAAGAGTTTGTTTAAACAAGCTTCTAACATAAACTCAAGGAACGGTTTGAAAAAACGACTTAGATAGCCTATTTATTGAGAAAAGTTGACGATTTCGGTAATGATAGTCATTCTCATCTGAGAATATTCAACTAAACAGGAAACATTATAGTGCTCGAAAGCACAATAGAATTCTCAATTCCACCTATCATACTCTGATGATACGGCAATTCGAACGACCAGAGACAATTTTGGCGCATATTTTGACAACATTTTAGTTCCCAAGGTTGGTGCCATTGCCATTGGCTATGGTGCATTCTAAATAATAATAAAAAAAACTATCATGAATATTATTTACGAATGCAATATTATTGTTTATTATATATTTACAAACGTGATATCATAATAATTCTCATTACGATACCACGTTTTACACTTGGTTAAGTTTAATTGATAAATCATTCGACCAATCAGTGTAAATTCGACCAATCACAACATTAATCGTTACAAATTGATTAAAATTCAGCGGTAATACCGATCCGGTAATCGAATAACAAAACGTAACCACGGTAATCACGAGAAATCTCCGGAGTATTCGGGTTTTAATGGTAACGCGAATGACCTGCCTGTAACTATAAACTCCACTCGTATCTCGTATAAATGATTTACTGGTACATTCATTGGGTATGAGATGGATGTAATATTGATACATAGATTGACATTAAAATCAAATTAATGAGTGTGGAGACGAGTTTCAAATTAGCCGGTTCAGAATTAAGCACCTCCGAGTTTTCATGTGCTTATTTTTGTGCTTATAATTTATAATTACTAATTTAATTGATATTCGCAATATGTATACTTATATGAATAGTATTTTTCTTTTTTTTTACTTTTTACTTTTATTACTCACTGTTCCGTGCTATATACATATGGTCAGAGGTCACGTAACTATGCTTCTTGTATCTGGTACTTTTCTTTTTTAAATGTTTTGTGTATGTAATGTCTTATTTTATTCATTTTTTTTATTATTGCGGTTTATTTTTGTATTTACAAGGTATGTTTTATTTAATTTCCTATAACTCATTATAAATCACTTTGTCATGGCTTGTCACAGCCACAAAGGGTACCATTGAAAATCAGTATTGGGTTCTAACCCAACGTTAAAGCTGAATGGCTTAATACCTTTTCAGGACATATCACGGTAGCAGACATCGCAACAATATAAGATTGTGTTTGTGTATGTATATAAATTTGTTGATTTTTTTTTTGTAATTTTAATGAATTCCATACATTTATTGTAAGATTATGCTACACTTTATGTCAGTGTTTGTTTGTCCAGAATATTTTTTTTCCTATTCTTATATTTCACTTATGTCTAACAAATATATATAAAGTGATGCATATTATTTTTAGACATTATATAACATAGATTTTATCCTTTAATCTTAACTTTTATTAGTGTTTCTGTGGGCTGTAACATTTCTGCACCACACGGTTCATCTGAGCTTGGGCGGGTTTAAAAAAATACATAGAATTAAGACACATAGAAAATGGAACAACTACGATGAAAAAATATTGGTACAGAGCAAACGCATAACTCTGTTTCGTTGCAATTGGTAAAAATTAAATCTACGCACTGTGCGAGTACCAGGAAAACATAACGATGTAGAAGCCGCAAGCATTTCAAGTTCGTTCAATCTCTTCGCAAAGTGGCTTTACATGTGAAACACAGAGGCGACCGCGAAATGCGACCAGAGGAAGTCCAGCGAAGATTTTTGTTCCATTCTTTACGTTTCCGAAATACCATTATACCTTAACCGATTGTAAGGTATTTTACCAAATGCGTATTACAGAGGTACAGATAAAATAAAAGAGGTAAAATTATTTTTTTAACTGCTAGTTCGTAGTGCACCCTACTACTTGAAACAGCACCAACACAGAACAGGTTGTAATAATCAATAACTTTATAATTTGTTGCTTAAAATGTAACAACAAATTATTCGATCGAATCCAAATCAATTTTTAAATACAAATAGCCGGAAATCATATACTAGTAATTATCAAGTATTACAGGGGGAAAAATTCTAGTAACAAATTTTCACTTTATCGTAATCGAATCGGAGCGTTATCGTTGCCGTTTCTCCGTTTTTCTATTCTTTAATTTAATTATCTACTATTCACATAAAACACAACAATTAAGTCTAGTTTTGACTATTAGGTTGCAATTGAATAGATATATCGTATTGCGAAATATGGACAATTGATTCGTTCATAATCGTACCTAACCTAACGTACGTCGTACGGTTACGTCGGAACATAACCTAACCGTTATAATTATTAGTTGGTGGCTCTCAGAATACTTCAAATTTTACATAAAATATTTAGAGGAAATCGTAATTGAAATAACTTTATACAATCATCATTAAGTCCAATTTAATGTCAAAGATGAGAAAACTTTTGTAAATATATATTGACGCCATTTTAACTTTTATTTAATCTCGGGTTCCGACGACAGCTGGTTGACACTGGGGACACAATAAACGAGAAGCGTGAATTTCTTCGAAGGAACATCGTGTTCCATACAATTGGATATTTTGTTTGGTATTGTTAGAAATACTTATTTGTACTTCAATTAATATATTTGATAATTACATATTAATAAAAATATAATCGGTTCCAGAACTTCATTGATATTGCTTAGTGATGAAGATAAAAAATAGTTTTCCCGCGCTTTTATAAAAAAAGGAGAACTAAACGACTGTCATCGAATTAACGATAAATGATATTTTGTTTTAATTCGATTTATAATAGCTCTTTATTTTCAATTCCTTATATTTTTTTCATTTATTTCAATATCCTTAGGTATTGAAATTAGCAAATAGTAAAATTTATTACGTGGCTTATTTACCCGTCCGCCTGCTTATTACATATTATATATAACTCAGTTGTTCCCATTTCATTTTATATACATAGTCAAACATATTTATTAAATTAATCATAGATTATAATGACTTCTTATAGGCTCGATTTGAATAAATTGAAATTGCAATATATATATATAATGAAATTGCGAGGTGGTCAGTTCGTAGTAGATATGTACGGAACGGTTTTTGCAACATTAACGGGGAATCCTGTAAATATTAGATGCATTAAATGAGGCGAAAAAGGCGGCATTTTAACGCGTCATTTGTTTTTTGTAACAACGGCACTATCTTAGCGGCGCAGGCATTGCTTAGCCGCTTCGCCGCGTTGCTACATTTTCTTGGTCTTTCCCGTGCACCATTTAATTTTGAAAATATTTTTTATTATTAACACGCTTTTATTAGCTTGACCTTTATGTATACATCTATGTATCTATGTAACGGAATCTTTACGCTTGATTCTTAGCATCTTCAATAATGAACTTGAGAATTGGCACACGTCCTAATACCTGATGACAGTGCAATAATTTGTTTGCCCTAATATTTTGAAGCATAAATAGCGCAATGAATAACGGATCGCGTGGTGACCCCTTGTAGTTTTATTATTAAAAAATGGAAAAAGTCCTTCCAAGGAGTTTTATTAAAAATCAAGCCAATGAGATGTCAAGTAAGTGAGATGAATTATTATTGACATTTTTTTCCTAAGAGTGAGATGTTCTTATATTTATTCATGATTGCGATAATTTATTCATTAATTTGTCTGTTAACGTCAAATCTTCGTCGAGAACTTTTGGAAAAACATATTTGAAGGATAATTATTTAATCTGTTGTGAATATGTTTTAACATTTTTGAAAGTAAATAAAGTTATAATAAAAATTGATAACTTTCTTCCGTTTTGAAGGCGGTTATGAAAGTAATATCATAGTCCCATGACAAGGCATGACGCTCGTCACACTTCGTGTTAGCTTACACTATATTATTTTTTAATTTAACTACAAAAGTACTTGAAAAAGTCTTTGTAACTAGGTTGAATGTATGTAGCATGGTGAAGTTTCTCTTCACAAAGTGCGAGATGAACAGAACACGAATGATACCACTTCGCTTCTACATTTTTTTTTTTAAATAATACTAAAATATATTTCATTTTAAACAACGTATGACAAAGAAACAGGGTAATAAAAACATTTTTTTTTATATAGACTGTTTTCAAGTAACAGATTTTCCCATTTTCCTTTTCCAATACGCGTCAAGCTTGTAATACGATAATAGCCTAAAGGGTCAAGGATCCCCCAACTTTCAAATTGGTAGCCCACTGCTATTGAAGCTTCATTTGAATTTGCGAACTCCACGTAAGATCTACCAAGTTTAACAATATCAGGGTAATATGTATTATATAATATATATATATTTTAATGTTGTACGTTTGTATGCGCCGATTCAGGATATGTTGAACGTAATTAAGGACATCCTATGACAGTTTATTTCCTTTGTGAGAAGGCGTCTGGTGAATTGCGGAAACTTTGCTTCCCGGACTAAGCCCTCATCCTGTATTTGAAATGAATTTACCATTACAATTACGGTTTAAGTTGGATTGGATAAAGACATAGCGGACAATTATACAAACATTCATTTTTAATTTTTATATATTATTATTAATTTGCTAATAACCTGCAATGGGTTTGAATGCATATACGCGATGTAAACATATCATATAACCTTTATGTTCTAGGTAGGCTTTGTAGACGGGCTTGCCCGTCTCGGTAGGTACCACCCACTCATCAGATATTCCGCCGTTAAACAACAATACTAAGTGTTTCGTTCCAGTTTAAAGTGTAAGTGACCCAGTGTAATTACAGGCAAAAGGGACATAATATCATAGATCTCAAGGCTAGGAACGTGGCGCATTGGCGATGTTAGGAATGGTTAATATTTCTTGCATCGTCAATGACTATGGGCGGTGGTGAGCACTTTAAATAATATAAAGTTATATATATCAATCGTAATAGTAGTTTTCCTAATTATCTTAAGTTCGCATTTCTAAGATTTATTCTTATGCAAAGTAAACTAACCCAAAAGTGTTTTGATAAAAAACAAAACTGTTAACATTTCCTAAACCACCATACGCGCCGATTCAATGATATTCAGAGTGTAATGGAAATTTGTCTGTAATTCATTCGAGCTAAATGATCAGCGTTAACTAAATAGGCGCTAGATGAGGATGGAGAGCGCGGTTCAGAAATAGTGGAACAAAATCGGAAGCTAATGCTAAATTAATAGTTGTAGGAATTTATGTTATATTAATAGTTGTAACATGTAAGGCCGCAGACTCGGAGGTCCTGGGTTCAAACCCCAAGTAGGGCCAGTAAAAAGTAATTGAGTTTTTCTGTCGAAAATTATGAGTAGCAGCCCGGAGTCTGGAAGTTGGAAGTGTGTACACTCCCGCGCCTCGGAAAGCACGTAAAGCCGTTGCTCGTACGCCTGAATTCTTTCCGGTCGTGTCGGATTGCCGTCCCACCAGATTATGAGAGTTAGGGAATAGAGAGTGCGCTTGTGTTTGCGCACACACTTGTGCACAATAATAACTCCTGCGCAGTTGGTAAATCTCTCTTGAGATTGGTCGCTGTGGCCGAAAACAGTCTGGAGTACATTATTATTATTAGTTTTCACCCACTTATTACAAGGGAGTTTGACAGGTGTTAGGTGTAATAAAAGTAGTCTATGTCCCGATCAATCAATAAACAGCCAACTGTTGTCCACTGCTGAACATAGGCCTCTCCCAAGGTGCGCCAAAGCTCCCTGTCCTCCGCCTTCCGCATCCAGTTGGTGCCCGCCACCTTCTTAAGGTCGTCGGTCCACCTGGCTGGAGGGCGCCCTACGCTGCGCTTGCCGATTCGCGGTCTCCACTCTAGGACTCGTCTGCTCCAACGGCTAATATCTAATGTCCCAACGCTATACCAATTAAAATCGGTGAAAGCGTAACAGACAGCCAAAGATACTTTCCTATTTACAATATTAGTATAGATATCTATTAGCTGACGAGTATTTATTCGAAAGCGTTTACGTTAACTGCGATTTTTACGGACAATTTCGATTATTGTCACCAGATGGCGTTGTTTTCATTCCATTAGTTTAGTTTTTTTTTGAGTGGCGTGAGTCATGGTTTTACGTTATATCTGTCACGATGATCTGTAATTTAGTAATTAGATCAATAAGGGGACTATGTATAGGAATCATATAAACGTATAAATAGCCTACCTGATAAGGGATCAAATCCCAGATAGATATTGTTAATGTATAAACCACTTGTTTTTCAGCAGCATCACTTCCGAACTATAGTTGTGTGTAACTCTTAACTCAATATCTGCTGATGGTGGTAATCACTTACCATATGGTGACCAGTATGCCTAATTAATATTTGAAGGATTTCTTATTTTTTTAACCATTCTTGCTTACATTACATAAAGCTTCGCTTAAATTAGTTTTTAAAAACAATTGTTTTTTTTTTGTAAAAGCGTAAGTTTACGCCGTAACGTTTGTACCGTAGCACACTACAATGCACTAAGCTGAGCTCATTCAGCGGGAGATTCCAACAGTAAATTACATTCCAATGTCGCGCCCACATCGCCCCGGACCCGGGAAGATGGCAAAAAGCCTGATAGTGCGTGAGTTATACGACTACATACAACGTATTTATTATGTACGGTTACATTTTTTACGCTATGAAATAAATCTTGGCAATATGTTTCTATGTATAAAAAAAATTATCTCATTGATTGACTGACATCAACGTACAGCCCAAAAAACGAGCAGCTATGGCTGGGTTTCTTTTACACATTAGGTTAGCACTAAACAACGAATTTTGAAAATTTAACGCCTAGGGTACAAGTTTGTATGAAAATCCCTAATTTTTTAAGAATAATTTACTAATTTTTCATTTAGACTATTATGCGAAGCCTCGTAATAATCAAGTCGTGTGTAAGTATTATATAAGAAAAAAATACTCTCTTTATAAGCAAACTAAAGTACAGAGAAGATATGAATAAAAATAATCAAACATATACAAACTAAAACAAGAGCTATACTACTTAAGCCTTAATATAAGAATGTAATTAAAAAAATAACCATTTTAAGCATGTATATACTTTTATGTTTATGCTGTTGACAATTTGTCTGAAACCGATACTGCATGTGGAATTTGGTCATATTTTTATAGAATAGGAGGGCGGACGATCATATGGGCCACCTGATGGTAATTGGTCACCAAACGCCCATAGACATTGTCATTGTAAGAAATGTTACCCATCGCTTACATCACCAATGCGCCACCAACCTTGGGAACTAAGATGTTATGTCCCTTGTACCTGTAATTACACTGGCACACTCACCCTTCAAACCGGAACACAACAATACCAAGTACTACTGTTTTGCGGTAGAATATCTGATGAGTGGGTGGTACCTACCCAGGCGAGCTTGCACAAAGTTCTACCACCAGTAAAAAAACCTTTTTTAAACTTTTATATACAATATATGTTTATGCTGTCCACAGTTAACGAGTTAATTTGTCTAAAACCGATACTGCGTGTGGAATTAGGTCATGCTAAACATATATCATTGATTTGACATTCGAAAGGAAACACAGTATTACTTAATTTATCCATAAACAACATTTATAGTTGAAAACGTTTATTAATGTTTACGTGGGATGTAGCAGTGGACCAAATGATATGAATGAAACAAGAATAAAATAGCACTGTTAACTTTTAATAATAAATTTTGACCACAATCGATAACATTCACATTAGCATATATACAATTATTGATATTTATTACAAATACTTTTTTATCCATAACATTTAATAATCTTCATTATCAATATACGCGTCGATCCAAAGTCTATAACCGTTGATATCGGTGAACAAAACGTACTTATCTGGATCACACGCTGGTGTATTAAATTTGGAAGCAGTTAGTGACACGATACCTCTGACATACCATGCACCTGATCTGCTTGTTTCCGAATCTTGAACCGTATCGGGCACGAAGACTTGGAAGGCGCTTCCACTATCACTATTGCAGGTTGAAGATCCTGATTACGAAAAATTAAGAAGTTTATTTATTTTCTTTAATATAACATGAAAATTGCAATGTAAGGAATAATTAATGCTGTGCCAATATTTATGGGTGGTGACCACTTATAAGATGGCCCATTTACCTAACTACTTCATAAAAATTACAACAAAATTCGCTTATAGTACTTGATTTGATTTCACAGAATTTTAGTGATTATATTTGTGAGACGCATAACTTTATTTTTAATGCACTCAAACAAATAAAATTTAAAACAGTTTTTGTTATAACTCAAGTTTTTTTCATTCGTGTTTTGTTTCTTTATAGTCAAGTGCGTTTCCATTGAATGAATTGCCACTATTTTGTTTGACCGTTCTTCAAAAAGCTTACATAACTATCTTTTGTTACCATTCCATCCACATAGAAAAAGTCCCAAATTTATCCCTATAATTTTGATCGTTACCGTTTAAAACCAAAACATGAAGTTCGACATTTACAATTTCCGGTGACCATTCTAGATAAAAATACAATATTTTTAGCTACCGTACACTAAAGGTGCTAATTTACCTTTGTAAATACTTAGCTATATAAATTATATAAGCTTAAATGGCTCTATCAAAAAGCATTCAGCAGGTAGCTTAACATTGAGCATCAAATCTATCAGCGTCGTTAAGTCCTTAAATGAAAATAGCGTCTATTTTTAATTGACTGATTGACAATTAATTTCATAATTGATTTCGATGGCCATTATTAACGGATAACTGCACAATATATGTGTGAGTAAACACAGGTGCATTCACTATTCTTCACTCTCATAATCCAATATGAAGGCGATTTAATACAACCGGACTGAGATCCAGGCCCTCAAGATCTGTAGCCATAGCCAGCCGCTAGACCAACGAGGCAGACAATTTTATAATTATTATTATGTTAACTCATAATAAAATGCCGAGATTGCCCAGATAAGAACGCGTGAATCTTAACCGATGATCGTGGGTTCAAACACGGGCAAGCACCACTTAATTTTCATGTGCTTAATTTGTGATTATAATTCATCTCGTGTCTAATTTCACTGAAATTCTGCCACATGTGTATTCCACCAACCGCATTGGAGCAGCGTGGTGGAATAAGCTCCAAACTTTCTTTTCAAAAAGGTAGAGGAGGCCTCAGCCCAGCTGTGGGACGTTCACAGACTGTTACGAATACGGATAACTCATAATGACATAATTTAAAAAGCTCCATCTAATTAAATTCTAATTAACCGTCATAACTTTTAGAGGATAGATTTATACGGTGTAAATGATACTATATTAATTTTTTTAGTACGAATAAGAAAAAAATAGCAACAGATATATTAAACGTACATAATAAATATATGTTATTATATACATAAGTTTATATAAAATATATACATGGATATGTTTTAAGCTATTTTCTTATATTTTGTTTTTTTTATATCTTAATTTAAACGTCAAAAGTCTGTTAATTGAACGTTTAATATAATGTTATTTTAGAAAAAAATAAAGATTCTTATGCCCGATATGTATGATATATACAATATTAATATTGAATTAAACATTTTACCATTGAGAAATCCTGCGCAAAATTTCGGATCACCGTATATAAGTTCGGTGTTGATCGTATCGCTCAAAGCGCATGTCGTTTCCGAAACCATTGGCATTTCTACCTTCTTCAGCCGATTACCATTTAGTCCCCATCCAACAACCTGGAAACAATTTAAAAAAATATAGAAAAAATGACAGCCTTTAAATGTATATTATATGTTCTATTCACTGGTCCACTTGGCTCACCCATAAAATCTTACACATTATAATAATATCCTATATTAATATCCTGGGACATTATTCACACACGGCCATCTACCTAAATTAAGCAGTGCTTGTGTTATAGAAACCAAACAACTGATATACTACATTTCTTTTGTAAATACATATTAATATGCTATATTTTTTATATTGATATGCTAGAGTCTCTTAGCCAGTTCTTTGTTAATTGTCATTGAAAACTTAATTTTCTAATATTTGAGCCGGTTGACGTGGTTGGTAGATACTTGCCTTTCACGTCGAAGATCGTGGGATCGATTCCCACCCAGGACAGACATTTGTGTGCATGAACATGTCTGTTTCTCCTGAGTCTGGGTGTAATTATCTATATAAGTATGTATTTACAAAAGAAAAGTAGTATATGTAGTATATCAGTTGTCTGGTTTTCATAGTACAAGCTCTGCTCAGTTTGGGATCAGATAGTCGTGTGTGAATAATGTCCCAGGATATTATTATTATTATAATACGACATGATATAATAAACATATTTTGATCCCGTTTAACTGGATTTTCGACTATGACCCAGGCGGAGTTGCCGGCGATGCGCTTGTACTAAATACAATTAACTTAAGAAGATTAAGGATCAAGACTAATAAATCAGGGATTTTTTTAAATTCTATCTATAACTTCATGAGAAATTGATAATTATTTAAGTTTTGCATCGGGTAAGGCTTGTGGATTATAACTTGCATGTGACATGTTTTTTTTTTATCGCCGTGTTAAGATCGTCAACAAATAATCAAATAGTACCTTACTGTCACATGACTTTCAATGTCAATATTATACGAACAGCTGATTGTTTCTTGTTGACGAGATGGCCCAACCAGAATGATATAATTGGATGGATGGTAAGTGAATCTTAACTGATGATCGTGGGTTCAAACCCGGGGAAGCACCGCTGAATTTTCATGTGTTTTATTTGTGATTATAATTCATTTCGTGCTTGATGGTGAAGGAAAACATCGTGAGGAAACCTGTGTGTATGTATTATGTGTATTTCACCAACCCGCATTGGAGCAGCGTGGTGGAATAAGCCCCAAAACCTTCTCCTCAAAAAAGGAGAGGAGGCCTTAGCCCAGCAGCTAAAGGCCAGGCTGTTACTGCTTACTGCTATAACTTATGCTTATATAACTTATATTATGATGCTTATTGGACAGGAAAAAGTGATAATTTTGCTAGAATTGGTACTCACTATGATAAACTCTCCTGAAATTTATTGTTTTATTTCAATATAATTGAAATAAAGGAATTTCAAGTCCTGATATTACCGTCCGTAAGTGACGTCACAGGGTGGATTGTCACATGAAATGAAGTTCATTTCATTTTTTTAAATAATATATTTTTTTATTAATAACCAAAACTAGATGTTATCATCATGAAAACAACAGAAGACTCACAGTTCCAATAATTGTATTGTCTGGCAGTTTTTCCTCAGCTTTACTGTACCAAAGGCAGGCAGGTTGCACGTAACTTGTGAATTTCGCTTCAGAGCTCAGTGTGAGTAATGCTATGTCACTATATAAGTGATTGTAATCGAACATTTCATGAATGATAATTTTTTTAACCTGAAAATAAACGAAATATAATTCCACTTTATAAGTTGAAGAAATTAATAGACACTAAGGAATACGTCTGGTCTAGTCTTTCATTAATAAAGGATTACCCCCCAAAATAAATAACGATGATGATATTTTTAACATAGGTAGTTGGAGTGGCGCTCGGACCATTTGATGGGATGTGGTAACCATCGCTTATATACATTGGTCCTGGACGATATTCATATGCCACTGACCCTGGGAAAAAAACAGTTATATTCTCGCCTGTACCCTTCAAACCGGTAGTCAACAAAACCTAGTAGCAATACTCAGCAGTAGAATAAGTGATGAGAGGATGGTACTTACACAGACGAGCTTACATAAAGCCCTACCACCAAGTATGATCATGACGATTGTGATACTGACTTCTATGATGATTAATTTCGAGGGAAATGAGAGAGATGAATTTTACCCGTACGAAGTCGGGACTGTCTATTATTATTTAATAAAGCTTTTTTAGATTGCTAAAATTAAATAAAATTTCACATAACTAACCTCTTTTTTTTGTGTTCCAATATTTCGACGCTTCAAATTGAATTTTCCAAGGTGCACGGTCAAAACTTCAGGCGAAAGTGGAATCCCTCTTAATGATGCACAATGTGCGGCTGACAAAAGATTTATTTTTTAATGTAAAGAAAAAAAAACCTTAATGAACGCAATTGCGATTTCGTGAAAATATTATAGGTCACAATTATAAAAAATAAATTAAGAATTATTTATAAATTTTGGTTTTTATTTGATAAGTTTTTTTATATGCCTGTTATATTTTTTTCTGAACCGTTGGTACATTTTGATACTCATAAAAGAAGTGTCAGGTAGTGTATATTGAAAACTTTTGATTATTAGACTGACTTTTGTAACACTGTTGTTTCTGTGTTCTATCCGATCTAGACAATACCTTGTAAATTATCTCTTGAAACATTGTTTCTGACACTGCAAAGTCGATAATAACTTAATAATGAAAGTATAGCAGTATATATGTTCCGATCTTGGTAAAGATAAACAAACCTTTTATTGTATTTCATGTGCTTTGATATATTGATAAATAAAACATAATTGTTCAGTTGAACTACCTATATCCACTTTTATTTTATTTCCAAAGTTCCGATAACAACTTCGTTTTTTTGCGAATCCATAAGGAAAATAAATTGTTTATTTATCTTAATTCTCTTGGTTGGAATAGGCTATAAGGAAGAACTAGCTGCTAAATAACCGACATTGGTCAATCGCTCTAGGCCACTCCTGCTTCACGACAACGTAAGACCACACACTGCTCAATAAACAAACACAAATATATTATTGTTGATATTAAACTATAGAATCTAATATTGTTATAGGAAGTTTTTAAGAGAAAAAATATAGCACGTAATAGGTTTGTGACACACAAAAAAAGAAACGGGACTGTTACTCCTTAATACAGATTTTATTATAACCTAGCGAGGAGTACTCATCTGATTGAAATTAAATTAAATTGTACAAGCCAAATTGTAATATTAAGTCCTTAAATATGAAATTAGCGTTTTGTCGTTCTGGGAATTTCGACCTTCAGAACCAACCCCGTGGACGGCCGGAGACCAAAGTGGAAAATGAAGAATTAAAGGCTATTGTGGAAGCGGATCCATCACAAAGCACTTCAGAGATAGCAGGCTTCAGGGTAAGTGGTAAAGCTGTATTAATCCACTTGAAGCAAATCGGGAAAGTAAAAAAATTTGAACGATGGGTACCTCATGAATTGAGTGAATCGAACTTGCAAACACGCGTCGACCGTTGTGTCTTTGCTCAACCGACATAATAATGAAGGGATTTTAAATCGAATCATTACTTGTGATGAAAAGTGGATACTGTATGATAATCGGAAGCGCTCGTCGCAATGGCTGAACCCTGGAGACGCAACCAAATCCTGCCCTAAACGAAAATTGACTCAGAAAAAGTTACTTTTGAGTGTTTGGTGGACTAGCGCCGGTGTCGTTCACTACAGCTTTCTAAAATCTGGCAAACGGCAGATATTTATTGTCAGCAACTGCAAACCGTGAAGGAAAAACTAGCTGCTAAATAACCGAGATTGGTCAATCGCTCTAAGCCACTGCTGCTTCACGACAACGCAAGACTACACACTGTACAACAAACGACCACTAAGTTAGATGAGCTACAATTGGAATGTCTGCGACATCCACCGTACGTAAAAAATGGTAATCTATTGGAGCAAGGTCCGGGGAGGACTTTGCCTGAATAGATTACAATTTTTTCCGGAATTCGGACAACTTCTTACAAGGAAAAAAAATCAACTCCGATGCGGCCGTCCAAACCGCCTTCAAAGAATTTATTGATTCTCGCCCACATGGTGTTTTTAGTAAAGGGATCAATGAACTACCTATGAGATGGAAAAAGTGCATAGATAACAACGGTACATACTTTGATTAATTAAATATATTTTACAAAAAAAAAAAAACTTTATATTATTTCCGTACAAAACGCCAATTTCATATATAAGGACCTGATATTTACTATGTTCAATCTCTATTAATATCTATAATTTAAAAAGGTTTAAAATAAAGACTAATGAATTTCAGATACACGTTGTAGTAAGCGATAACTGTAAAGTTGTATATAATAAAATGGAACTGTTTTTTAAATGGCTGCTATATATAAATAGCGTCGTATAATAAAACTTTGTATAAGGCAAAAACAAGATGGCGTAGCCTAGAAAGCGTTATTAGACATCGTAACGCCGAACAGCTATACGCTATTTCGCAATCATTTCATACTTATGACGGCCGTTTTTGTACGTGAATACTGTGCATGATGATGCTATATCTGGAGACCAGAGCTTCAGCATTTCACTGGACAACTATATTCTTACCTGTTAACACGAATGTTTTAGAAATCAATGTTCCACCACAGATGTATTTTGATAAGGTTTCATCATATCTATATATAGCTGCGTGCCAAGGCCAATCGCCTGGCGTCACGACACCTCTGCGGGTGAGTACATTTTTAAGTTTTTTCTTAGGTACACCGCAATTCTTTTGTGGTCCGCTATTTAATGTGTCAGCTACGTAACCTCCGAGATAACCCTGTAAATTATAAAGACTTGCAACAACTTAGCACGATGAGATCCAGGTTCTGGAACGTTGATCATTGATGAAACATTTATTTCAATAGTAATAAAAAATATTATAAATCATGTATTTCGACCAACTACGATCCTATATCAGGATTATAATATTAGTATAGATGTTATATACTTTACCACGAATGGTCGGTCGCATAGTTCTTCATCATTCATGGTTATACTTGCGAAATATGGGATAAATCCCGGTACAACTCCTTTTACTATAAATCCGAAGCCATGCATCTCTTTGAAGAATAGTAATAAAAAGTTAAAGCCTTTCTCTAAATGAGACCTTACAAATGTTTTCTCTTCCTGAAATATTAATATATGATTTGCCTTAAATTTAACACAGTTTATAAAAAAATAATAATTATTAGTTGTCGTATTGCAATTTAGGCAACTTGACTAAGCTCGAATATGAATGAAGATCCAAGCGCAAATTACAAGTCTTTTCGACTTCAATAGAGGTTTGTCTACACTTGAAAATTATGTCTAGTGAAAAGTTATGATGAGTTCTGAGATAAAGCGCGTTTGTTTAGAATATGCCTACTTACTGATCTCTACTATTCTATACTTTTACTTGGTTCTCCAGACCGATTTCGGCCACGGCGGCCAATCTTAAGAAAGATTAGCCTGCGTAGGACATATAGTGCACAAGCGCAAACACAGGTGCACTCTCTATTCCCTAACTTTCATAATCCGATTGGAAGGCAATCCAACCCGGCTAGAAAGAGTTCAGGCGCAGGACCAACGGCTTTACGTGCTTGCTTAGTAGAAGCCCGTCTGATTAGGTACCTACGTAGGTACCTACGTAGATATTACATCCTAGTTTCTAAGATTGGTGGCACATTGTTCACTATTTACTATTAAGAGTGATGACGTTATGGTGACGATTTCCGGCCATTTTCGACTTACTTTTTTTTTACAATTAATAGGCCAGCGTTTGACCGTTAACTTGCCTGGTGTTAAGGATCGACACGGTCTAAGATGTAGCACGATTGCCTAGAGAAACCTGTTTAACTAACTAACCAAATTTTACTCTTATAATCAAATGATACCTACCCAGATGGGGTCCCTACCACTAAGTGACTTGCAAAAGCCATTTTGCAAGTCACTTGGTGATAGGGACTCCTTTCGATTACGAATAAAATAATATAACTCACCGTTCTAACGTTAAACGTTATTGTAACGTCTCTATCGAATAATAGTCTCAATGTGCTGTTCTCTGGAAAAACTTTACGAATATAGACGTAGTATCTATTTTTCTCCCTAGGTGGTAGACTTGGATCGTACCACGTGACTATATCTCTTGTCTGCTCGCAAGGAAAGTTGGTTATCATGGGATTACCTATAGGCGCCCAATGAGGTGTCTCACTTTTAACCCTTATTGTATAGAACAGAAGAATCAATATTGCTTGCTTCATTATCACGTATAGGGCTGGGGATTTCATTGTCCTATCAGAGATTCACAAAACATAATATTAAACAAAAAACCAACATCCACAAAAGCATTTTTTTTATAAAACAGCAAACTTCAAATAAAACTATTTTAGGCGCAATGAGAGTTAAATTTTAAAGGTCAATTTTGACGGCGGCGTTTTTTAACTTTTTTCTTTCAATCACTTTACATATAAGAAAGGGTTTTTTATATTAAAAAATACCTAGAAATACTTGTTTAAAAACTTACCCAATTACACCAAAAATTTCAAAAAATAATTAACAATTTTTATACAAAAGCTCTTTTTAAATAAACTTTTAAGATGCGATGATTTACTTTAAATAACTGTCATTGTGACTTTGTAAATCGATTGTTTATATTAAAACTGGTAATTCCAATGATCATTAGGTTAACTGTCCACTGATCAGAGCAAATATAGCATGGGAATCATAGTGTCAAATCACGCTCTGGGTAAGCAAAGAATGAAAATTAAAATGTACAAACATTTGTGAATCGTATTATCGGTCCGTAATGTAGATTCTATCAAGAATAGTAAAGCACAAGGTATTTAACATACCGCATTGGCGGTATAATGTATGGTCAACATTTCTTACACTGCCAATTTCTATTGGCATTGGTGACTGCTAACCATCAGGTGGCCCATTTGCCAGTCTGCCTATCTATTGAAATAATAAAAATAAATAAAATTTAACGACTTGTTTTCCATTCAATTTATTTTTTTATTTATTAATTAAGGATCTCCAACAAAGGATACACACTTACGAGTACATTCCATCGTGGAATAGTGTTTTAAAATATGTGTGCTGTAGGAGACCACATCAAGCACATAAAATAATGACTAATTTACTGATTGCCGCGTTGGTCAAGTGGCCACAAATGACGGAGGGCTCTAGTGACGTGGCGCGACCGTCTCTGCGAGAAAATGAACGCTCGCTAACGCGTCGTCGGAGCGATCATACCAGCATTCGAAGCCTGAATAAGACAGCCTCCAACTTACGCAGGTAATGACCGGTCACGGTTGGAGAATACTTGTGTAAGATCGGACACAGAGCCACGACGATATGCCACCACTGTGGCGCGGACCGGGACACCGCTCAGCATACATTGGAGGCGTGACCCGCGAGGAGCGTGGAGAGGCAGATCCTGGTCTGTAAACGCGACTGAAGCGGTGGGCGAAAACTAGAAAATACTCGAGTATATTAACTAAATGTAATTAATTTCTTCTCATTTATATGAGAAAATATATAAGATACTTAAAGCTACAGAAATTGGAGTTGAGCTATACCGTGCTATTCGAGGCTATAATCGACAGACGACCGGTTTTAATTCGACCTTTATTGTATGTATATAATTATAAATAGCTTTGATAACATTGTTTTGCGGGTAACATACATATTTTTTAATTTATTCTTCCCTTCCTTATCAAATCATGTTTAGTTACATACGTGACTTGTGTATGTAAATAAAATAACTTATGTATTCATTATTATATATAGGATAATGATACAGTAATATAATTATTAAGTATATTAATTATTAATAACTGTTTATTATAATTAGTTTCATTTAAATAATAAAATCAATATCAAACTATGTACTTCTACTCTTTTGTTTGTTGCAAATGGTAAGCGGTCACCAACGCTCATAGAAATTGGCTTTGAAAGAAATATTCACACTTACATCGCCAATGCGTTACCAACCTTGGTTAAGCTGCCACACTCACCCTTCAACCGTTTTCACAAAGCCCTACCACCGAGTGTATATTATTTCATAGGTTTAAAAAAAATTAATGTAAAGCTATTTCGGAATGTAGATCCGAGGAAAGCCAGCAATAAATTAATTGCTGTTCGTTTCTGTTAATTAAATTATTATATATAAAACTATAATATATAAAACATTTTTATATTTGCTGAATCATTAAAAAAAATTATTTATGCTAAAATGGTAAATACGACATTAATAATAGCAACAATATAACGCAATAAGACATATGTCATATAAAACAACATCCGTTAATTGTCGACCATAATAATTATAATATTTCTAGAAAACACGCATTAAAATATTAAATCATGAGTCGGTTGACAACATTTCAAGAGTGAGATACGAAAAAGTTCTTAAAGAATAGCAATACTAATGTTTTATTAGATTAGGCCAGCACCAAAAGGGCTCAAGGACTGAAATAATTAAATTTTATCTTGATTTGAAACATGGTGTGCCATGGAACGACTCGTAAGCAATAGCGGCAAAGAAATATATATATATGTGTGTGTGTGTGTGTATGTGTGTGTGTGTGTCTATTGATGTGATACACGCTAGGGACTTGAGACTTCGAGCGTCAGACAACTAAGCGTAAGATTTCGAACGTCAGATGACGTCAGCGTCAGATTTATTATTGTAAGTTCGTTAATGTGTGCGTGAGAATGGTGCACGGTTTACATGTTTAACATATTTACTCATCAATTTTCGTAAGTACCATGGCATTCACACCATTTTTTATTCTACCTTATATCTACATTCGTTTTCATTTATTTTAATGCATTATACGTTTTCAACTATAAATTCGATATTTCACACCAGCCGAACGAGACGAGACGGCCATATTATTTTATTTATTTTATAATGTCAGTAATGGCTTTCGTTTGAAATTCCAATAACATTTTCGTTTCAGTATGAGGAAGTACGTAAGTTGCGCGATGAAGTTTCCGATGCGCATCTGGACGCCATCCATTTACATCTTGAAAACTGTCAACACTCTGTTATAGAAAAGATTGTTATATTACTTTAAGTTGTAGCTTTTTTTATTGTATTAGGTAGGTACACGGAAAAATTATCCACTTGTTGGTATGTCCTTTGTTCCTGCAGTTATTTTGGCTCACTCACCCTTCAAACAGTAAGACAATAATACTAAATATTGATGTTTGGTGTTAGAATATCTCATGAGTGGGTTAGGTACCCACTCATGAGATAGCCAGCAGGCTCGCACAAAGCCCTACCACCAAGTAAACATCAATATCTTAATACTAATAATATAAATAAATATGTTTGTATGTTTGTTTGAACGTTTATTATTAGATCACGCTGGAACAATTGGAATGATTTTTATCAAAATTACAACATTCTTCATTCTCATTCACTTCATTTTAGGATCGCAGTTTCCGCAATACGAAATGAAATTTTAAGATACCACCGGTTTGGAATGTAGAAATGGCGTGAACCGGTAAGTAACTCAATATTTACTCTAATTATATAAATAATGCAGTTATGTTAAGTAAATACAATTAAATTACTATTTATTATGTATGAATATCAACTAATTATATAATATTAAAGTCTAGTCTAAGCTGAGATGGCCTAGTGGCCTAGAACGCGTGAATCTTGAGTTCAACCAAGACCAATACCAACCAACCAAGAAAATATAATTAATCCAATATATATATTAAGTTTTTGTATTGCAAAAAAATGCGTTGCCTATTTTAATTTTGAATATAATGAATAACCGAGAGCCGAGATGGCCCCGTGGTAAGAACACGTAAATCTTAACCGATGATCATGGGTTCAAACCCGGGCAAGCACCACTGAATTTTCATGTGCTTAATTTTGTATTTATAATTCATCTCGTGCTTGACGGTGTAAGAAAACATCCTGATTCTGCATGTGTAGAATTTCACCGAAATTCTGTGACATATGTATTCCACTAACCCGCATTGGAGCAGCATGGTGTAATAAGCTCCAAACCTTCTCCTCAAAAAGAAGAGAAGGCTTTAGTGGGACATTCACAGGCTGTTAATGTTGTAGTCTAGTCTACAAAAAACAATTAAACAGACCTAAAAAGTCTGGTATTGTAAAAGCAAATACGTTGAAATTCAAGTCTTATATCCACTAACTACTGAAGTTGGAATCCTAGAACCAGCGGGGTTTGATTTAAGACTGCAAAAATTAAGTCTAATAAACTGAGGCGTCACTTCTATCAAGAACACGTTCTAGAAAAAGCATCGAAAAATAAAATATGAAATTGGATTACATTACTTTGAATTGAATTTTATTGCTATTAATCATTTTAAAAACCTGCTAATTTATAGTTTGAGAACTAAGCACTAATAAATACGCATTGTGAGCTAATTATATTTTTAAGCGTCTGTCTTAAAATGGATTGTAACGTTTTCACCATAACTTTCAAATATCTGAACAGATTTGGTTGTATATGGTATCGTTAGAACCAATTCATCATCCCAAGTAACAATGACTATATTTTTTTTTTGAAAAAAGTACTTGTTCTTTTTTAATAGGAATTTGAATATTTTTTTACAAGTATAGTACGTTAGCGAAATTCACATGTAATTTTATTTACATCAATGGACACATTATCTTTTGTTTAATAAAAAAATATATAGAGAATTATACGACAGCATGCAATCACAGATTTAGATATTCAATTACCTGATTGTTTAATTGAACTATTTTTATATTAATACGTCTAACGTAAAACGTGCACCTCTGTGAAAACGAATCGTAAAATTCTTTTATTGGTCGTTTAAATACCAAGGATACTGAGGGAATTGTCCTCTGATTTATAGAGTCTTCGCTTAAACTTTTAATTCCTACACTCGAGGACGGATTAAATGTTACTTCCAATAAATTTCATCTTAGAAGTATTAAGTTCTAGGATTATACTTGTTAGGAAAAGATAGATAGATAAAATATCTTCAACTTCACATTCGCCAGGCGTATTGCCAAGGTCTAGTCACTCATAATAAAACCAGATATTTCCTTCTGATTATGAACAATCTTAGTTATTATAATAGTCTTGGTTATGTTTGTGTGAAATTCTATTTTTTTTATAAAATAGAAAGGGCAATTGGGCCTCCAAAAATTGGCGCTTTAAGAAATGTTAACCACTCCTTACATCGTCAATGCCCTTACATTTTTTTGTATATGAATTTTTCAGAAATACATTTACATAACCGACAGCCGAGATGGCCCAGTGGTAAGAACGCGTGAATCTTAACCGATGATCGTGGGTTCAAACCCGGGCAAGCACCACTGAATTTTCATGCGCTTAATTTAAGATTATAATTCATCTCGTGCTTAACGGTGAAGGAAAACATCGTGAGAAACTGTGTGTTCAATTTCACTGAAATTCTGCCACATGTATATTCCACCAATCCGCACTGGAGCAGCGTGGTGGAATAAGTTCCAAACCTTCTCCCCAAAAAGGGAGAGGAGGCCTTAAGCCCAGCAGTGGGACATTCACAGGCTATTATGAATAACCGTTTTCGAAATCAAAAAAACTATCGGGAATTCGAAATTTAAAATATAGTAATCAGTCCCCGAATTAAAGATAAAACAATTATTTCTTAGAAAGATTCCGTTAATAAATTAACCGTCGTCGTTCTAAAATTATTACTCTAATCTTAAAAAAAAAACCGAGCAGAACCGAGCTCCGTAATAAATAAAATGTCACGCTTATGCCTTCATCTCTGAAAAACCGTTACAAGAGAAACATACGAATTTTTATTCTAACTTACTATTTAACACTGATTAATTTTATTGTTAATTAATTCAATAGTTATATCCTTGACTGAGACAGATGCATCTTTAAGAAGAACAAGAAATTAAAAATTAATACAATACAACTGTATATTAGAAGTTTATTGTTCGTTAATAAACTATTCCTTATGAATTGTTTTGCTGTGAACATCTATTGGCACACTTTCGAGGTAATACTCACTCGGTCTCATATGGTGTGATGGCAGACGACATGATGTTCTCTTACGCTGTAACACTTCTTCTTTAACCATCTGTGTGTGTGTGTGTATGTATATATATCATATTACCGTGGAACTTCGCCGTCAGTGACTTACACCCAGTTTTAATTTATTTTACTTAAAAATGGTTTTATTTCAATAACCATTTATTTCGACAATTACCTCCTCCATGACGCTTCTCGTATTATCTTATCAATTACAAGGTAAGACATAACAATGTCACGTGAATTTTCGAAACAACTCTACCGCACCTAGACATCAATTTGAACTGCAATTAAAACTTTTACTACCCATTGGACGGTTTTAAACACCAGAAAATATTCCACGAAATTGCAAACTCAAATTACTCGTTGCTCGTTTTTAATTCGGTTTTAAATGGGACAGATCATTAAACATATTATCCGGTACTGGTGTGGCTGAATAGTAAGCAATCGGAGTAAAGCTGGTGACATACTTTTGAGGCCAAGGTTTTGAGGTATACAATACAAATATTCTTTATTTGTTTCTGCCCAGGACTGCGAACGTGTTAGCGAAGGAATGGGGGTCAATTAGGTGTTAGGTAACCTTTCATTTTCTAACAACGTGTAAGCAAAATTTCATGATGATCGGTTGAGTAGTTAAGACTTGAAAGAGTAACAAACAAATAAATGAACAAAATAACTCTTTATAATTAATTAGTTAGGATTTTGCACTAATGAAACTAATGACGTGCAAGAGAGAACTATATATCTAAGATCTGTCCCATGAGATCATGACGCAAAAAAATAGCATCAGAATAATTTCAGTACATAACAGTCTTCAACAGAAATGTTTCATCCAAACGTTACATAAGTAACAGAGTTAGAAGCACACAGATAAGCTTAGAGTTATGGTATAAGTTTGTCGATTCTTCGGCGAGTTTAGACTATCACTTTTTCCTCAACTTCTTTTTTAATAAATAGGGCGGGGACGAGCAAATGGGCCACACAGCGCCTATGTCATCAGACATAGGGTGCTGTAAGAAATTTTAACGATACCTTACATTGAAAATACGCAACTACGCAACACAACTAAGATGATATGTCGTATGCCTTTAATTACACTGGCTCGCTCATCCTTCAAACCGGATCACAATAATACTTATAGCTGTTTGGCATCAGAATATCCGATTAATGGCTGGTATCTACTCAGACGGCCTTGCAAAAAGTCCTTCCACTTCCAATATATATAAATATACGCCTTTAATATTTCAATTTAATAAGCATTACATATAAACGGATGTTCTTCAACGAATTTAAATAAAGTCATACTCGAATATTTCTTAATATTTTTATATGCTTGTTTCGTCTCCCGTTCGTGCTCGTGTGAATTGCATCGTGAAATATCTTCCCTGTGAAATTTTCCATTCAATTGCGTTGTTCTTTGAGGTGTTGGATGAAAATTACGAGTTAACTTCGCAGGGTGAAGTTTTAAAGGAAATATAAGTTGAACTGTTGAGGAAATATTACACTATTTTTTTTTCTGTCTCGTTGATCTAGTAGCTAAAGGTAAGACCGCTGATTGGAGATCCAGGGTTCAAATCCCAGGTCGGGCTAATAAAAAATCAAAAATGCTCAATAGATGGAAACCCTTCCAACTCTACTCGGTACTCGGTACTCGGAAAGCAAGAAAAGCCGTTGGTCCTGCGCCTGAACTCTTTCCTGTCATTTCGGATTGCCGTTCCATCGGATTATGAAAGTTAGGGAATAGATAATGTACCTGTGTTTCCGCACACACTATAATATATCCTGTGCAGTTGGCTAACCTCTCTTGAGATTGGTCGCCGTTAGTGGAGTGTGCTAATTATATAAACCCCACATTTTGTATAAATATAGTATGGACCCGCCTCTATTTTGTCCGGGTTTTTTAAAACAAACATTTAATTTTTTTACGCCAATAATTACTGTTATAGGAAAACAATCGATACATCGGATTAAATTATTATAATTTCGTGAGGAACTAAATATTTTCAAAATAAAATGTAACCTATTATGCACTATAATGTCTTTTGCATTTGCTTAGTCTCCCTTGAGTTTGGCCGTCTTTGCTGAAATCCTAATTGATCGAAATCGTCCAGGAGGACCTTGGAAATATCGAATTATCCGAATGGTTTGTTAATTCTATTGCAAATTCATTTAAATTGCGATTGTTAGACGATTCGGCACACAAAGTGTACTACGATATTGATACACTGGGGACCTTGAGATAGACCACAACTTACAAGTTGTTGAATCCCTTGTGGCTGCAAGTGAGCTACCACTTACATTTCATGATATATATAATATTAATATATTTCTCATTTCAGCTCGTATTACCTTTGAATTGTAATGTTACAGTTAAATTAAATGTAAGGCTAGCAAAAAAGATCCGGCCAGAAATGTATTGTTTACTCCTTATCCAATATACATAGTTTAATAAAATCTGATTAAGTCAAGTACCCTTCCCACCAATTTACTGTAACTTGCCAGTGGATGACGAAATCAAATTCTATATCATTTTCATCCGTTCATCCGATCGCCAGGCAAGTTCTATCGAATAGCTAGTAAAGTGGTTATATATTTATATAAATTACTAAAATAGTTTGTATATAGACATATTGTTACTAACTTTATATGGGCTGACTATTTTTTTTTAAATTATAACTAGACAAAGACAAAACAGTGCCGTATATTTTCTCGTCTGTTTATCTTAATAAATTCGTTTTTAATTTTTGGTTCGAAACATTGAAATACATATATATATATCCTTTAAATAATGATCATGGTTGAATTCCGATCACCATGCACACACTAGTATAAATAATTAGCCCGCAAAATGTAAATACTACGAATAATATTCAAAGGAAATAACACTACTCGCCCGCGCGTTGTGGGGAAAGCTGCGGGCATTAGATAAAAAAAATCTTTTGTCCGTCATTGCGGTTCAAGTTTGCTTCATGAAAAATATTATCAAAATCGCTTCATTGTTGAGTTACTTTCGTATTTATAATATTAGTAAAGATGGTGATGTTTTATATCCACAATATGGGTCGAGTTTCTTAAGGCGACGTGGACTTCCTCTCATTATGATAAGAAAATGTACTAAAATCCTTGTTACATCGTTATCTGAAGCTTTGTGTAAACCTATCCGTGGTATCGCTTACTCCTCGGGGAAAACGGCTTCTATGTTATGGATGTGGTTGAATTTGTGTTGAACGTGAATGTGTGTATGTGTGTTGGTGTACATGTGTGTGTGCGCCCGAAGAATAATAAGATCAATGATGTTGAATTGAAAGTAAGACCTCTATTTTTTCCAATGCGCCACCAACCTTGGGAAGTGAGATGTTATGTCCCTCGTGCTTGTAGTTTCGCTGGCTCACTTCTCCTTCCAACCGGAATCAACCCAGATGGATATGAACAAAGCCAAAGTAAAAGTTACGCTATGTATTTATAATTAATAAATAATAATCTATGAAGTATATTTATGAAACAAAACAAATTATAAAAATATTAAAAAGCTAGTTAAAAAGTGCCGTATATAATGTTTCTATTATTAATTTTGTTTAGTACGTGCTTAAGAGCTTTACGTAAATACTTCTTATATAAATATATATATATATATATATATATATATATATATATATATATATATATAATTAAATGTCTGATCCTTAACAAAACAGTAATATTTAACAAAAAAGGGTAGACAAAGTTTCTACATCAGTAGTGGAATGATCTAAGGTAGTTGAATATCTGTTTCCTCCATCTTCGCATTGTACGTTTTATCTGCTTTTCAATATTTACACAAGTTATTTTCGTTTGTTTGTCATTCAATTAATAGTTATTGTAAGCAGAGATTTCACTCAATTTATGATAACCAATCGACAGTTGACACGAAAGGCTCTTACTATACCGGCGCTAATGTAAACCGGCTTTCTATGTAGAAGCGGTCCTCCCAATGTGGAAGCTACGAGGAGTTGTATTTATAGAGCGCATCGTGAAAACTTTGATAGCGTGATTTAGAATTACTTGTAATAATTTATTGAATAAACGTAGAATGCATTATATAAATTTTTAATAGTCTGTATAATAAGATTTTCTCAGCAATGACACATAAATGTAATTTATTAGTACTAGTAATTATTAATATTCTCAAGATTGCTGTCTCTATCGTGTTCGTCGTCACGATAACTATTTTGTAACGGTAATTTACTTTAATTTTTTTATTTACATAATTGATTTATTCATTTTAACTTAGATTTAGTTACATACATACTTACAAATATTATTTAGAGATTGATTAATTCAACAATGCTGTGTCTTCTTCTTACGAATGTAAAATCAATAGTGATAGAAAGAGATAAATTAGTGTTTGATAAAGCAATTTTAACATCAACTTGATCATTAAGTCATATTTTGAAATCAACTTCATCGTGACATAAATTAGGTCATTACGAAATAATTTTGATTTAATTCGAAAATTATCAAGTTGTTTTAATTATAACCGTCTTTATAATATTGTTTCATAAATTAATAAAAATTTAAAAATAATTAAAAAAATGAGAGCATTTGTAACGTCATTTGTGACGTCTTGTCGTGAGGGTTTAGTCTTCGATACTAACGACAATATACTTGTAAATTAAAGGGGGAAAGCATTTAATTCCGTTAGAAACATTGTAGATTTATTTATTTAAGTGAGGTAAACAACAGTGGACACAATATCACAAGAAATAAAAATATTACATTTTAAAAAACTTGGTAAATTTTCTACTAATTACAGGAAGTCTCAGCACTATCACATTACACAATAAATATTAGCTTAACAGTAAATATTATTTACTCTGTCATTATTAAGCTATTTACTGGTGGTAGAGCTTTGTGCAAGCTCGTCTGGGTTGGTACCACCAACTCATCAGATATTCTACCGCAAAACAACAGTACTTGGTATTGTTGTGTTCCAGTTTGAAGAGTAAGTGAACCAGTGTAATTACAGGCACATATTAGTTCCCAAGGTTTGTGGCGCATTGGTGATGTAAGCGATGGGTAACATTTCTTACAATTCCAATGTCTATAGGTGACCACTTACTATCAGGTGGCCTATATGCTCGTCCACCTTCCTATTCTATATAAAAAAACATTAATGAATCACATATATGTCTTGATATCACATATATTTGAAATTGGAAGAGATAATTTTTTTTACAATAATTAAGAATTAAAATATAATTTAGACATATAGAATGTATGTTGTTTTAATTGAAATTCATTACTATTTGTGATTCACTTGTTCTTACTGACATTTACATAAATAATATAATAAAATTTATATACCCGACACAAAATAAAACCTCTAAAAAATAAATTGTTTGTTAGTCTTTTAACTTTACTTTTTTAAAACAAGCGTCGTCGCATTGAGGGACCGCAAATCCAAGTTAATCAAAGCTGTGTAAGTTGGTAAGATCCTTTTCTCAAGTAGGAAATGAGCTGAAGATTTGAGATATTCAAACGCCTGAAGAGATCTTCATGAATTACAGCTAAGAATCATCTCGATCATACTGTAAACTTATAACAACCTCAAAGTTAAGTCGGGGTTTAAATATTTCACTACAAATAAATCTACTAAAACGCTTTGTATCTTGCGTTTCTTTTTTCTAGGTTAAGTATTGAATTGACGCTTTACCAATAAGTTCAAGTGTTGGATATGTCGTTACGAAAGCCTAGTGAAACCAAAACGAAGATTTCGAGTTCAAACCCTAAGGTAAGAATCGCTGAATGTTCATTTACAATTCATCTCGTGCTCGGCTGTGAAGAACCTGCTCGTGTCGAAATAATCTGTCACGTGTGTTGGATACACACGCATTAGAGCAGTGTGGTGGGATAAGCTGATCTTCTCCTAAAATGGAGAGGTGGCCTTTTCCTATGGGACATTCACAAGCTGTTATTTGAGTACTTTCTTTTGTGTCTCGGGCGTATTTGAAACGCATTTAATATATATAAATTATGCCGTAAAACATATATAAGGTATATTACTCAGATTTTATAATTAATAAAAAGAGCGTGGAGTTCGTTTTTGATCGTATTTGTTGATTTCTAAGCAGGATATGTATAAATTTAATTGTATTTAATTGGCTTTGTAATTAAAATGGCAGAAAAGTTAATATTAAGTTTCTTGCCGGTTCTTTTAGGTAGAATCTGCATTTTCAACCGGTGGTAGCTTTATTTAATTCATAACTGTCACATGACGATTCAAAAGTGGCTTCAATGAGCCTTTGAGTTGAATAATTTATTTTATTTGATTTGGTATGATTTGACGATGACTGTACATAATACTCTACATAATACTTCATAATACTCAGAGGAGGTAGACCTGGCGAAGCCCCGATAACGTGACAAGGAACGAGATAGACTTTATCATTTCGAATAAAAGGCACATATTTGGAGATGCTTCAGTGATCAACAGGTTTAATACCGGAAGTGATCACCGCTTGGTTCGAGGCTCTCTAAATATCGACTTCGAAGCCGAAAGATCGAGAATGATGAGGTCTACTCTCCGACCTATCAGGCTCCAAGCTCAAGTCAGATAAGACCTTAAACCGAACAATAAAAACGCTGACGCGACGCGGTCTCCGACGCTCCAATACCCGTGCCATCAAGGCTGCGATTGAGCAAAATTGGGGATCGAAAGTATTCGCTCGCAAGTTTGGGAGGCCGCGTCTGACAAAACTTAAAACTGAAAATGGTGGGGTCGTTACCTCTAGGCCTGAGATTGTCGGAGAAGTAGAGAGGTTTTATGGGCAGTTGTTCTCTTCAAGATCGGATAAACCCGTGGGAATCAGTATTGATGACCAGCGCGCCCCTCTTACGCACCATTACTCTAAGGAGCTCCCGGTCGTTGACCAAGGCGAGATTAGGGCGGCTCTAGAACAGCTTAAAAACAATAAAGCTCCGGGAGATGACGGAATCACAGCAGAGTTGTTTAAGGCATGTGGGACTCCGGTCCTGAAAGAGCTAGCAAGCCTCTTTAATTCCGTCATCCAACATGGCAATACCCCGGAAATGTGGAGAAGGAGTGAGGTGGTACTGTTTTTCAAGAAAGGTGATAAAATCCTCTTGAAAAACTACAGACCAATCTCCCTCCTGAGTCACGTGTATAAGCTGTTATCAAGAGTCGTCATGAACCGTCTCGCCAGACGACTTGACGAGTTCCAGCCTCTAGAGCAAGCCGGCTTTCGATCAGGCTACAGCACCGTTGACCACATCCATACTGTTCGGCAGATTGTGCGGAAGACCGAAAAGTACAATCAGCCGCTGTGTATGGCATTTGTGGACTACGAGAAAGCCTTCGACTCCATCGAAACCTGGGCAGTGCTCGACTCATTACAGAGATGTCATATCGACTGGATATATATCGAGGTACTGAGATGTCTGTACAACGCCGCTACAATGACTGTCCACATCCAGGACTGTAAGACGAAGGCGATCCAACTACGCAGAGGGGTGAGACAGGGGGATGTAATATCCCCGAAACTGTTCACCAACGCGTTGGAAGACTTTTTCAAGACGTTGTATTGGACTGGGTATGGAGTCAATGTAAACGGGGACTAGTCCACAAATTCAAAGTCGCTCAGCGTGCTATGGAGCGAGATATGCTCGGAGTATCTTTGAAGGATAAGATCAGAAATGAGATTATCTGGAAAAGAACCGGAGTCACCGACATAGCTTGCAAAATTAACAGGCTGAAGTGGCAGTGGGCTGGTCACGTATGTCGTAGGACCGATGGCCGTTGGAGCAGACGAGTCCTAGAGTGGAGATCGCGAATCGGCAAGCGCAGCGTAGGGCGCCCTCCAGCCAGGTGGACCGATGACCTTAAAAAGGTGGCGGGCACCAACTGGATGCGGAAGGCGGAGGACAGGGAGCTTTGGCGCACTTTGGGAGAGGCCTATCTTCAGCAGTGGACAATGATTGGCTGTTGATTGATTGATTGTTTGATTGATTGTACATAATATACATAAAAACATATATATATATATATATATATATATATATATATATATATATATATATATATATATATTCACCATTTTTAACATGTATAAGCGATAATTTAATACATTAAGGGTGAAATATCATAAACGTGTATTGCAAATTTTCGATCAAAATATCTTGAATATCGCTTTTGCAATTTCATAGGGCACAAAAGAGTTTTAGAATAGTTTGATCATGAGCCAATATTGGCTTTATGGAATTTAGGCCAATCAGTGACAAGCATTGCTCAAAGGAATGTGTTAAAACTGTCGGCATATTTAATAAGAACGAACCCGAAAGACGCCGTAGACGCGATCGTGATGTGTCTGAAAGTGACATGCAACTTTGACAGTAATAATTATATTTGAAAGATACACGAATCAAAATAGCGTGTCACTATAAGTCGGCTTTCAATGTTTTATTGTGTTTTATAATTGTGTATTATTGTTGGCTCAGTTGTAGGAGCACGTGAATCTTATCCAATGATTGCGGGTTCAAACCAGGGCCAGCACCTTTTATGTGTTTAATTTTGTGTTTTTAATTCATTTTGTAGAACAAGCTTAGTGGCGTGCCATTGGAGAGTCGTATGTAAAGCAGTAGTGTGTATAGTTCCTATATATTATTTATAGTTTTCTGCTCCATGATAAATTGTAAACAAGACATCGTAAGACCATTATAAGCCTACATTGAAATTCAAAAATTTTTTTTTAGAAAAAGAAATCTCTTAGTGCTTATGGTAATTTTATTATAAAAACTAAAATCTCTCACATCAAACTGAGGATTTATCAGAATGATAAATGGGGGATGAGCGTAGAAAAACAAAGCTACAATTTTTCGAGGAAATCTTCGGGATTTATATGTTTTTAATTACTTTAACTTTATATATATAAAATGTTCAGACTTCATTAATTTTGTGGAATATAATTTTACTTATTTTATTTAGACATTTGCAGTAAAATTATTTCGATTTATTGAGTCCCAAGCCCAAATAGCCGCCCGAAAGTTTGGTATCCTCTCTAAGGTGAGACGTTACTTTACTCCAGAACAACTGCTCAGCTTATACAAAGCACAAGTGAGGTCTTTTATGGGGTACTGCTCTCACCTTTGGGATGGCTCTGCTAAGCACCACCTTCGAGCTCTAGAGTCAATTGAGAGGCGTGCGAGGAGGCTAATAGGAGACGACATACTGGTCGAATTTAGACTCCAAAGTCTCGAACATCGACGTGTGGTTGCATCACTTTCAGTCTTTTATCGGATACATTTCAGTGAATGTGTGCAGGAATTACATGAACTTATTCCTTTCGCCCGCTTTTACTATCGAACGGCCAGGCAAACGCGACCAAAGCGGCATAGGTACACAGTGGAAATTCCCCGCCTACGTACGAAGCGTTTTGAATCCACATTCATCATTCGCACTGCGAAACTGTGGAATGCTTTGCCTAAGTTCGTATTTCCTGATAGGTACAACGTTGATGTCTTCAAATCCAGAGTGAACAGGTTTCTTTTAGGCAAGCGTGATACATCTTAGACAGTGTCGATGCTTACGATCAGGCAAGTCAACGGTCAAACGCTTGTCTATTAAGTGTAAAAAAACGACCTTAAAAAAGGTGCAATGTTTTGTGATGCGAAACATTTATTGGTACAGCTTGAGGGTAAAAGACCGACTCATATGCCGTGATGACAAACGCTGTACCCCCTCCCCCGCAGATTTTTGTACCCTTATGTATGCGTGGCGCGTACAATACCATTCGAGTCATACATATATGTCATTTATTTTAATAACCCTTCTGTAAAAAATCCTGTGCTGTTAATCTCTGTTATCAGTGATTAATTTTGTTTTCCGGCAACACACATTCTGTCGAAATTAGATTAACATTTCTCGTGTAAACATATTGACAAATTAATGAATACAAATTGAATCATTTAGTGTGTAATTAAGCTTAGAATTTATTGTTTATTCAAAGTTTCTATGACCTTTTCAAAGTATGATGTTCCATAATAATTTTGATTCGTCTTTCGTAATCAATCAATATATATTTTTTATAATTTAGTAACACATTCATTACGTACATATTTTGTTTGAATATTTCTTTTATTTTCGATTATGAATTAAGTTTAAAGATCAGTTAAAAATACAGTTAAATAATTATACATACCGTGTTGGTTAGTTCGAGGTTATATAGAACAGTTTTATCAGAAGGGCTATTGACTATTTTGTAAGAACAAACTCGAAATTCGTCGCAGAAAACGGTTTTGAAATGTCAAAGTGATATGCGACATTGAATATAATAATTATAACATTTCAAGAATACACGCATCAAAATAGTACTGTAACCGTAACAGCCTGTGAATGTCCCACTGCTGGGCTAAAGGCCTCCTCTCCTCTTTTTGAGGAGAAGGTTTGGAGCTTATTCCACCACGCTGCTCCAATGCGGGTTGGTAGAATACACATGTGGCAGAATTTCAGTGAAATTAGACACATGCAGGTTTCCTCACGATGTTTTCCTTCACCGTAAAGCACGAGATGAATTATAATCAAAATAGTATATCACCATAAGTCGGTTGATGGCATTTCACAGGTGATGATAAGTGATGATAAGTGAGTTCTTACAGAATAGCCGCTGATTCTTAATTTTTGTTTTATTATTTTCGTTTTTAATCTTAATATATAGATATGTTACTACTTGGTGGTAGGGTGTTATGAAAGCCCGTCTAGGTAGGTACCGTCCACTCATCAGATATTCTATCGCCAAACAGTTTAGTATTGTTGTGTTCCGGTTTGAAGGGTTAGTAAACTAGTGTAGCTACAGGCGCAAGAGACATAACATCTTAGTTACTTACCATCAGATAACCTATTTTATCTACCTACCTCATAAAGAAATCATAAGAAAAGTATAACCTTTAAGTAAGGAAATCTTAAAAAGCAATCCACAATTAAAATCTTAAAGACATGATTATTTAATGCAATACCAACAGTAGATATGGGTACCGACACTTGATTCTTTCAAAAAGAAATGTTGTGCCTTCTATTCGATTTAATAATCTGTTTCTATTTTCTTTCTTATATCGTTTTGTTTAATGTTATAATTAACTTTAAGTTATTTTTAACTATATTGTATTGTATGTTGTCTTCTCCAGTAATTGGAGGCACAACATTTTCCAATTACTGGAGAAGACAACAATTTTAATATATGTTTTGTTGCTATCCCTTAATAAATGAAATTATTATATAAATACATATATCAGTCCGTCGTTAAATACACAGGCAATGAGTTACCTATCATAGGAACATACGATCGCGTGTGTAATAAAAAAGTGACATTTGAAATGTCGATTAAGTTGCCGGAATTTGGTAAGTAAATTTATTTATATAGTTCAGTACGTACATAGGTATAGTATATAAAAATATAATATTAGAACTGTTTGCAGTGTATAATATAGCGGAGCTATTAGCATTTCACATGTAATATGTAAATCCAAGGTTTGTTTATCTTTACTCCTTCCATTGAAATAGGCTTTATGTGATTTAAGCGTTGGAAATAAGTAACTACTGAATTTCATTTATTATTATTTAGCGATAGATGGCGCTGATTGCTGACACATTCCTGAATCGCGCTGTCTAGATTCGCTACTGAGTATATATAGTGTGAAAGTGCTTCTAAAGAAGCGCTTCGCTTCTGTAAGAAGAACCACCCCTCCGACTATGTCCTGAGCCGAGGTGCGATTTCGTAGGAGACATCCTTAGGATGGACGTCATGTAGAGCCCGAGACGGCTCGAAATTCAAGGTGGAGTCCAGCACTCGCCCCAACGCCCGGTGACGCTGTAAAGGCCAATAGGGCCAACAGCATACATTCATTCAGAAAAAAAAAAAACTATTTCGATCCATATGAGTCCTAAATACGTCCTTAATGCCGCTGATTATTAGATAACACCTGCAATAACAACTTGTTAGGTTACAGAGCGAAAACACCGTCCCCGCTGGTGGGGTTGAGGTCCCTCTTTCATTGTAAATCTTCCGTTTAGGCGTATGACGGGGTCATTGCACACTCACTGTCCTCCTTCCCGTCGTCGAAGGTGTCCTAAGCCGAGGTTCAGCCCGCGACACACGTATTCTGAGCTCTTAAGTGGGATCCCAACATCACCACACGTCCGGTGACGCTGTCCAGGCCAATTTGGCTAACAGTAACATATCTATCCGAAAAAAATATTAAAGGGATCAAATAAATTGTAGTTGTATAAACAGTGGACAGCTCTTCGTTAGTGATATTTGCCATTTGATCTCCGTTTTATATCAGCGTAAATAAAATAAACATTCAAAATGTGTTGCCAGGAATAAAATTTAATTTAATTATAGTTATAATTTTGTTTATTGAAATCGTATCGTTTTTGATCGGCCACAGTTGTTATATTTTCAAAATTGTTTAAAAATGACGTGTTTAAGCAGAATATTGCGTGATATTGACGTTCGGTTGCAGTTATTGCTTTTTCACACCGCCATCTTGTGACCGCCCCTATCTATAGGCTGAGCTTATTTTTGTGATCTACAATATATCCTCATTAATATTATACATGAAAGTGAGTTTGTTTGTTTATTATGCTTTCACTCAACCGATCAATATGAAGTTTTACATACACGTGGTCAGGGGTACAAAAAAGGTATTGTTACGTAACACCTTACTTCCTAAATACGCGGAAGTAGACGCTGGCGATTACTAGTATTTTCGATATTTTTACTTCTGATGCTGGTTACTTTAGCGCGGTTTCTTTGTTGCTTAGTTTACAAGAATCACTTGGATTGACAAAACCTTTATTTTTCTTAAAATATAATGTATGTATAAAATAAAATCGTTCACAAAATGTTATTGATTTATTCATTAACTTTTATCTGTGATGATTAAAATTTTTATTTGTTAATATATAATAATGTAATGTATAAAATGTTTATATATTAAATATTACTTATAAACAGTTAAGCAATATTACTTATAACAACAACTAACAGTTAAGCAATGCTGCGTCTTCTTCTTTCGAATGTCATATCAATAATGACAGAAAAATAGATAAAACAGTGATTAACTAAACGAGTTAAGCAAAATTTATAATCAAGGCAGTGTGATAGCATTTTATACTGTCATTTATGTGTTTTTAAAGAAATAAAATACTTGTATTAAATGACTAATCACGTCTATACATAGGACACCTCATATCTATGCAAGAATGTCGGCAAGTGGGACAAAGCATTTTTCTCTGCAGCCGATAAATTAAATTTTCCGGGTGGGTTTTGAAATAGCATTTGTTTTACGCTCGACTGGGGTATAATATTATATAGTTTTATCGACTATTTATATTTAATATTGTTACATTTTACGGTCCAGTGGTTAAAACGTGTGAATATTAATCGAAGATAACAGGATCAAACCCGGCAGCATCACTGAATTTCCATGTGCTTATAATTCAGCGGAGAAGGGAAAGCGGTGGAAACTTGCATACCTGCTAGTTTTCAACAGGTGTCCACCAACCCGTTTTGGACCAGCATAGTTGAATAAGCTCCAAGCCTTAACGTTAACAGATTGTTACCTTATTGAATTAATAAATAAATTAGAATGAAAATCAATTTAGATACTTCTAACAATAAGTAATATTAAAAATATAAGAATTTGATTTAAAAAAAACCAATCGAGTATTAGACGACAGAGACTCGTCAACTAAATATCCGACAACCCTTATTTATTATTAGTTTTTTACGAAATAGGTAGGTAGACTACTAAATTGGTTACCTAGTGGTCAGTGATCATCACCACATACAGTGGTACTGTATGATTTATTAACCATTCCTTATATCGCCACTGCGCCACCAACCTTGGGAATCAAGATGGATGATAAATTTAAAATGATGCTAAAAAGAGTGGCTGGTAGCCAGATAGGTCTAAATCCTTAATACTGGTGAAGAATCATATTACTCTAAATAGGACTAAGTTTTTTGCCAGTTATGACTGCTAAAATCTACATCGCTATTGGTTCATTTTCTTAGGTAAAGCATACATCTACATACCATATATAGGCATACCTATATATGGTATGTAGATGTACATAGCACTTAATACCGTTGAAAAGTCAGTTTTTCTCGGTGAAATCTACATCAGTATCGTTGGTAGTTTTGCCTAAATTTCTACACATAATATTTTATTTTTAACTTTGAACTGCATTTATCCATACGAAATCAAATATAATATTCGCAATTATCTTATATGCTCTCTCAAGAATTTCTCTCAAGAAATTGATAATTTTTAAAGATATAAATCTAAATATAAATCTTGAAAAATTATCAATTTTCTTTTATACTCTCTCTAAAATTCTGTAAAATTACGATTCAGTTATAATGATGAGACGTATAAAATTAATTTTGTGATGAAAAATCTACAATACCAAAATACATAAGACTATAAGGTATTAGTATATAAGATTATTATATAAGTAGTTGAGTTTCGCAGTTTCACTCACTTTATATTTTAATTCATATTAATTTAACTTGAGCGTGAATTTCATATTCCTGTTTTAGATGTCTCGTATGAATATATATACAAATTAACAAATACAATGTCCAAATTATTTTATTGCCAAAACAATTTGCACACACACACCCACACAGTATCTCAAACGAACCTTATATATCCTACAAATCTGATAATCGTAATTAGACCGCGGGCCAGCAATCAGAGATAAAGCATAATCTAATATTACCTACTTCATTATACGGCACATATTAACAGAGCTTTCGTTACCTCGACGCAGGGGGTTATTCCAATGACCGTTATATAAAAGAGAATAGGACTATATCGGTTTTGTATCGATAATTGAATTTCAAGTAATAACGTAAGTCTTTGTGCAGACTTTATAGGATAGATACAATTTTATTTAGTCCCAGATGTATGACAGGGCCTAGGGGCGCAAAGTAATATAATTTTAACACACACAAACAAAAGCGTTCCTTTATAATTTTTTAAAAGTTAGCATCGGAGGTATTTTGATTGCTTTCTGCGAATCTGTTGCAAAAAAAATACTCTATATTCCTATGTTTTGATTTGAAAGGATATATATATTTTTTAATTTAATATAGCTGACCCGTGCCCGCTTTGTAGGGCGGTAAACATTTTTACTTGTAATGAAATTATAATTGTAGTTCGCTTAGTACTGAGTGCTATATTTATTTACTTACTGCCAAAAGTCGCGTTGGCTTGAACCTCCGACTACTACAAAAAAGTCTTTTCATTTTTCGGGTTAATATATAGCCTATGACACACAAATAATGTAGCTTTGTATTGGTAAAAGAACTTTCAAAATCTCTCAATCAATCTTAAGAACAATTAAGATCTTAATATGTTATGTCCCTTGTGCCTGTAGTTATACCGTCTCACTAACCCTTCAAACCGGCACACAACAATACTGAGTATTGTTGTTTGATAGTAGATTAATATATGATGAGTAAAAGTAGTATAAGCCGAGATGGCCTAGTGGTTAGAAAGCGTGAATCTTAACCGAGGATCGTGGATTTCATTGAAATTATGCCACATGTGTATTCTATCAACCCGCATTGAAGCAGCATGGTGAAATAAGCACCAAACCTTTTTAAAAGGGAGAGGAGGCCTTAGCCCAGCAGTGGGACATTAACAGGCTTTTACTGAGTAAAAGTCCCCGCCATGTTAGTAAGCGACTGTTATTACAGGCAGATTGTTTCAGGCAAATCATACCACACAGCCATGACTCTTAATTATTATTTTTAATTGCCCTGATGCAGTTAATTAATAATTATTATGATATGCAACCCGGTATGTGGTACGTATTGGGAATTATTTTGCAATTATCTTAAATAAAATGGTTATTAATCACAGCACATAAAGTAGTTATATATTTTATTCTTTTTATATATTATCACATAAAGTTTAAAATGAAACATTTAATAATGTTATGAAAGGCGAACTTAAGGCTCTGCCAATCTAAGCTTAACACGTTAAAAAATGGAACACCAAAAAAAATCAAACATTTAAAAAAAGACCTAATATTTAATCCGTTATTATAGATCGTTTAAAGCTTGAATATGTACAGTAACAGTACAGTAACAGCCTGTTAATGTCCCACTGCTGGGCTAAGGCCTCCTCTCCCTTTTTGAGGAGAAGGTTTAGAGCTTATTCCACCACGCTGCTCTAATGCGGGTTGGTAGAATACACATGTGACATAATTTCAATGAAATTAGACACATGCAGGTTTCCTCACGATGTTTTCCTTCACTGTCAAGCACGAGATGAATTATAATAACAAATTAAGCACATGAAATTCAGTGGTGCTTACCCGGGTTTGAACCCACGATCATCGGTTAAGATTCACGCGTTCTAACCACTAGGCCATCTCGGCTTGAATATGTATACATACTAATAATTTACGTTCCAGCTATTCAAATATCGTTTCTCAGAATACTCCCATTAATATCTAAGAGGCAGCAGAAATTCAGCTTCGTACGTGAGAGAAATTTAATAATAACAGCTTATGTTGGCATCTATACAATTTCCCATAACTGTCACATTGAGTTAATGATAAACACTGAGTTTCCATTCCAAGTTTTTATTCAAATATGTTTAAGTTAGTAAATTTGACGAGCCGGTTGGTGTGGTTGGTAGATACTTTCACGCCGAAGGTTATGGTTTCGATTCCCACCCAGGACAGACATTTGTGTGCATGAACATGTGTGTTTGTTCTATAACTGGGTGTGATTATGTGATTATTATTATCTATAAAAGTATGTATTTAAAATAGAAAGGAAGATAGTATATGTAGTATATCAGTCGTCTGGTTTCCATAGTACAAGCTCTGCTTAATTTGGGATCAGATGGCCGTGTGTGAATAATGAGGATATTATTATTAAATATTGAGTTTTTACACTCTGATTACCAGGTATTAGACTTACATATTAGGAGATGATTTGATAAGTAATTTGTTAAATAATGGCTTGAAGTAGGTTTTGATAATAGTGTTCGTCAGAGCATCACGGTTGCGACCCCGTGGCGCTACTCGTTAAGACGGAAAGGGTACCGCTGATTTTTACCGATGTTCGGGGTGCACTCGGCGCCTTGGAGACCGCCGAGCCACACATACCCCCCCACTGTTCCCGTGGGGGAAACGCTTAACGCGTTTTTCCAGCGTTAAAAAAAATGGTTTTTATAATAGTGTACTTTCAGCTCCGTCTTCGGAGGCATCTAAAGCATTACTTAAAATAGTAATTAAATGTAGATAACAAAATCTGATAGATAGGCATATTATAGTAGTTATTTTAATTATTTTTTAAACTTGTATAGCAACAAAAAGTAGGACTATGAGGGTGATATTTTCTTGTTAAAAAAACCGTCTATAAAATTAATAACAGTACAGTAACAGTAACAATCTGTGAATATGCCATTACTGGGCTAAGGCCTCGCCTCCATTTTGAGGAGAAGGTTTGGAGCTTGTTCCACCACGCTGCTCCAATGCGGGTTGATGGAATACACATGTGGCAGATTTCAGTGAAATCAGACACATGCAGCTCACCTCACGATGTTTTCTTTCACTGTCAACGATGTCAGTCGATGTCACGAGATGAATTATAATCACAAATTAAGCACATGAAAATTCAGTGGTGCTTGCCCGGGTTTGAAACCACGATCATCGGTTAAGTTTCACGCGTTCTTACCACTGGGCCATCTCCATCCAATATTACTATTAGTGTACTATTGATGTACTTAGTGGTAGGTCTAATGGGTATTGTGCGATAGACTTACACTTATAGGATTTTTATTTTATATTAATAATTAAAGCTTAAATAGCACAAGAGTAGACGTGCCGTTTAGCAATGTGATAGTGGCACGTACGATCCTGATCCCTAGGGCTATTGTTATCCTCACTCGTACCACAAGGTTAATGCAGAGGATAGTAGAAAAATAAGAAAACAATTAAAAAATAAATCAAATAGACTTTTGAATCGTCAAGCGTTATTGTTATGTCCCTTGTTCCTGAAAATACACTGGGTCGCTTACCCTTCAAACCAGAAGACAACGGTGAGTAGTGTTGTTTAGGGCTAGAATATGTGTTAGGTGGGTGATAACTTCTCAGACCTACCACCAATTAAGCCACACGGATACGTGGATAATTATATTTAAAAATTTGATACTTGGATTTATAATCGTTAACTTCAACTGTTATCAATGGTTTAAGTTTATTTCCTTCATTTTGAAATAAAAAAAAAAAAACTAATCAGATTTTAATGACACGGGTATATAAAACACGGAATTTACTGGAAAAAATGTGTTGGAACGGGAAATATCTATTGTTCTATTTTTAACAGCGATTCACGGAATCTTAATTTTCAAAGTGTATTTTAATCACATTGAAGGGCGCCGAGAAATTGCTTATAAGTCGAAGATAAATAAATGAAAGCCAAAAACAATAAACAAAAGGTTTATTACAAGGGCAATTGAATTTCTAAATTAATTGAAACAAGCCCTTATTTGGGCAACGTTTTCGTTTCGAGGATTCTCAAAATAAATTGATCTCAAACGTATTTTGGGATCAAATGAGAAGTAGCCGCTCTCAAAGGATTCAGTTGAAAATTTTAAAGGGTCTCTTGTGAACATATATGTATGTAAAGCTGGTGACACAATGTTCTATATCCTTCATATGCTAGTGTACGCTCGATACGATACGGTTTTTTTATTTACTTCTAGCTACTTTGTCATAATTACATATTATAGAATAAATCACTACATATTATAAATGTCCGTCTGTCTGAACGCGATACGCTCAAAAATTACGAAACAATGCATAATTAATTAAAGTTTAGAGTAAATTGGACGAAATATGACGATGATTGGTGAAGATTCCAGAAAAAAAGCCGCGTATTTATGTATATATGTCGATTCTACTCGTGTGAAAACGTATAGCTAGTAAAATATAAAACGTTATAGAAAGACAAACATACATAGAAAAAATCTTGTTTATTTTTGGGAACCTTCTCGGGCCTTTGGAGAACAACTCACCAAGTTTCATCAGTCGATTGAATGTTATAAAAGCATAGAGGACAAACATTAATTTTTATTTATATAGATTTATTAACAATTACGCGACATTTTAGTGAGATATACTAATATTATTATTACAAATGCTAAAGTAACTCTTATCTATATCTTTTACTCTTTGATGGCTGCTCCACTGAACCGATTTTGATGAAACTTATAAAACAAGCTTGAACCCGAAAGAAGGAGATAGGTTTTTTTATACATAACACGCGAGCTAAAATTAGTAATTATTTATATATAATTAATTTCGAAATTAAGAAAATACACGTAACAAAATATCAAAACATAGAAGACGTCTCAAAAACGAAAGACGAAAAAGTCTGTGGAGAAACACATTATATACAACTAATATCCACCTACTAGTTAGGTGTGAGGGTGTCAAGTGTTAGGTACCCCATAACCTTTTCTCTACCCCTGTAAACATATATGCACAATTTCATGCTTGGCGGATTAGTTAAGACGTGACGTAAATAACTAATTCACTTTCGCGTTTCTAATATTCAGTAATCAGTAACAGTCTGTTAATGTCCCACTGCTGGGCTAAGGCCTCCACTCCCTTTTTGAAAAGAAGATTTTGGAGCTTATTCCAACACGCTGCTCCAATGCGGGTTAGTAGAATACACATGTGGCAGAATTTCAAAAAAAAATTAGACACATGCGGGGTTCCTCACGATGTCTTCCTTCACCGTCAAGCACGAGATGAATTATAAACAAAAATTAAGCACATTAAAAATTCAGTGGTGCTTGCCCGGGTTTCAACCCACGATTCCGGTTAAGATTCACGCGTTCTAACCAATAGGCCATCTCGCATTATATTTTCTAATATAAGTAAAGATTAAATGTGTGAGAAATTTTCTACAGTCACCAATCTCCAAATATCAGATAGGATCATGGATTAGCTAGTGCTTCTGTAAAATAAATAAAAAAAAACTTATTGTAACACCCGCCTTCAGTACTCACCTGTGCTCACATGAACGGATACAAGTAAATTTCTTTGAAATCCAGTGCAGGCAAGTTGGGCTATTTAACTCGATTATCGTAATCATTTTACTCCTTTGACGGTTTATATTGGACGTAAATCCGTCGATATCATCGTTTGGTTTCATCTTAATGAATTTAGGCAAGATCTGAGTGATCTTTGTTTACTTAAATACATATTAATTTAACATTATTACATACATATTATCTTGAGGCGAATTATTTAGTGTTTGTATATATTTGATTGACTGAAGATTTGCGGCTCTTATTACATAGTTGGTTAGCACTGAGGAAGATTTTTTTTAAAAATTTAACGCTAAAGATTGTGATAAAGGGTATGAAATCTTGTATGATAAATCCCAAATCACCATTATTGTATATGATTGAATTAAAAACGCATACAAATGAAGTTAATGATTAAATCGTGTATACACATTTCGTGTAACAGTGTCGTACCTATCAGTTGAGATGTTCATTGCGTTTAGTTAACTTATCAGGGAAACGTTTTACATGGAGCGTGTATTTGCGGTTCGATTAATTAGTGATGTAAATACATTATATCGATGATCGTGTTAAACGTTTGTAGCAAAGAACCGTTGTTTATGATACATGATTTGATTAACGCGATGTTGATATAATATTGCATTTTGTTTTAACTTAAGAGGAAAATAAATATATGATATCTTTTGAAACAAAAAAACTTTTGATTCAAGTAGGATATATAAGTATTTTGAATAATTTTATAATATTAAATTAAATTTAATGTTAACTAAAAACAATTAATGGCGAATGATAACCATTGGAGTAGACGTGTTCTAGACTGGAGACCACACCCTCTAGCAAGTTGGAGTGATAATACACGTAAAGTGAAATTGAGAGCTGAAGATTGAGCTTAGTGGCGTACCGTTGGAGGGTCTTATGTCCAGCAGTAGACGAGAATAGGATGATGATAATGATGAATTAAATAATGTTACCTTCAGCAGCTAGTGTATTATATAAGCAGATTGGCAAGTGGGACGCCTGATTTTAAGTGGTCACCACCACCCCAAGACATTGGCACTATAAAAAATATTAACTATCCCTGACATCGCCAATGTGTTTTGTGAACGAAATTGTCTCTTGTGCCTGTACACTGGCTTATTCAAACCGGATCACAACAATACCAAATATTGCTGTGTGGTGGTAGAATATGTGATAAATGGTACGTACCTTGGCACCAGCTACGTCGCCTCCACAACGTTGGACACCATCATAAAATATTTTCTTGCGCGAAAATTTTAATTGTACCGTTACTCTTATATTCCTTTAAATTGGGTATAAAATTTATTGTTTAAAGTTCGAAAGGGCACCGCGGCTGCTCTATTTTTTAAATAACGTTTTAAAATTTAAAAAAATACTGTTTTTAGTTTACAAATAATAAAATGTATGTAAACAACAGACTAAAGCGTAGTAGTGTTCGCTTCCGATATCCGTGGTTTGCTCACACTACGGCATTTTTCTTACTTTTTTATTATTACCAGTTCTTACTTGTAGACGAAAGGTCTGAGTAGAATAATTTAAAGAGGAATTCCCATGTGTATATTCAACTTCTATTATAAAGCTATTTAATTGCATAAGAATTAAAATTATGATACGAATATTATGATTTTTTGATTATACTCGTGTTTTTATTGATTAAGTTGAAAAAAAAACAGTTATTGTGATTTAACTGTATTATATGTATAGCAGCGCGGACTTTTTTGTAGGTAGTAATGAGTTCTATAAACACGTAATACATTACTTTAGGTATCATCAATAGTTTTCGCAGCGCACGCCAAATAATAACTTTTATAAGAAAAATAACATTCCTCGGGTTATGGCAAATTTTTGCAAAATATAGCCTATGTTACTTGCTGATAATGTAGCTTTCTGTAAGTGAAAGATTTTTTAAAATCAGCTTAGTAGTTTATGAGTTTATCCATTACAAACAAACATACAAAAAAATAATATTGTACTCTCTACAACATTAGTATAGATAAAAAACATATAATTTTAGTTTTTACATTTCGATAAAAATATCTCATAACAGCACTATAAGGCAGTTAGCGCATAGCCGTCCGTTGGGGCGTATGATCGTTTTTGTCCCCGGTATATTACAGATGCTGCACTTACCTCGATTGGTCTATACATGTTATAAAACCTTAACACACTGTTTCTGCAATAAATGATTTTAAAAATGGAATATTTTAATACACGAACTATTTATATGCGATGGAACTTTCGAGAGGAAAAGAAAAGAAAGCAATTTTTAAAATGCTATTCGATAGTTATTTGAATGTATATGTAAGTAGGTGGAGTTTCGTTATTGGTTTTTATAGATTTAAACGTTGAATATGGCATATGACATTGCAAGATAATAAATATAAAACATATTTATATTCTTTAAATAAATTGAATATAAGTACTAGAAATCATTTAAAGAATATACGTTAGCATCCATAAGTGAAAACTGATTGTATTAAAAATTGGTATTTTTAAAAATAGAACACTAAATCTTATAAATTGATCTAAAGCTCACTGAATTACTCTTAAAAATCCAAATAACACAATTGAACACATTCAACAAATCACAGCTTGCGTCATTAATTAATTAATTACTTTACCTTTCAATTTACCAATAAAATGGCGGCTTTTAAAATTAGCATGCCTTTTTTTTAAACAACGCTTTTGTATTGTAAAGGAATATCCTAATTTTTACTAAATATATTTAATTTTGTATTAAACCTCAGTAGCTCAAAGTACATTCCACTATATGTAACAGCCCATATGTGTGCCAGGGCTGGGTAAAAGCCATCGTGTTGTAAAGCTTTGGAGATTATTCCACTACGCTACTCCAATGGAAACGTGGACGTTGTTATGACTGACATGACATGGTACCACTGAATATGAAAAGAAAATGAAAAGTCGCACTCGAACGAAACTTGGACAGAATGCTCCAATATCGCGAACATCGCGAGAGTATAATTATTGTGTAAAACACAGTAACACTGGACATTGTTTGTGACGGGCTCTCATCTGAAAAAGTGTGATGTTTCTTCTAGTTAATTTGCTTAATAATTTAATTAGTTACTACCTTTTGTTTCTGTTTTTGTATTTGTTCATTATTGAAATATTTTTGGTAGAATACACATGTGGCAGAATTTCGATGAAATTAGACACATGCAGGTTTCCTCACGATGTTTTCCTTCACCGAAAAGCACGAGATGAATTTTAAACAGAAATTAAGCACATGTAAATTCAGAGGTGCTTGCCCGGGTTTGAACCCACGTTCATCGGTTAAGATTCACGCGTTCTTACCACTGGGCCATCTCGACTTTTGACTTTTGACTTCTCGCGTGGTGGAATAAGCTCCAAACCTTCTCCTCAAAAAAAAAAAAAAGGGAGAGGAGGCCTTAGCCCAGCAGTGGGACATTTACTGTTACTGTACTGAAATATTTTTATTTTCGGTTTTTATTTTATTTTTGATTTGTTTTGTAATTGTGTTTGTGAATGGTGTGATTTGTAATCGGTTGTGTATAGTTAGTTTTAAGTTAACGTAAAAAGTGTTTTGAATGTGTGTTATGTACAACTGGGGATCCAAATAAATAAATAAATAAAAAGAACGTGTTTAAATCAATTAAAAACCTGTTCTGATAGTAAGTACTATCAGAACAGGTTCAGATTTGACCACTTAATATACGTGGATATAATATATGGACGGATATTATATAAATGGACGTAGGTATATAAGAATAACAAAACATTAGTATATTATAACCATACATATAATCTTATATTGTTGCTATGTCTGCAACTGTGATATGTCCTGAAAAAGCGTACCATTCAGCTTTCATGTTGGGTGAGAACGCAACGTTTTTCAATTCTGTGCTGTGTTCTGTGTGTGTATTTAAAATGATATATCAGTTCCAGATTAATAGACTATGATACTATTTGATCGTTGAAAATGAAAGTTAGCAGATATATTAAACATCAGCGTATCATTTGGCCCAGTGGTAAGAACGCGTGAATCTTAACCGATGATCGTGGGCTCAATCAACCGGGCAAGCACCACTGAATTTTCATGTGCTTAATTTGTGATTATAATTCATCTCGTGCTTGACGGTGAAGGAAAACATCGTGAAGAAACCTGCATGTGTTTTATTACACTGAAATTCTGACACATGTGTATTTCACCAACCCGCGTTGGAGCAGCGACGTGGAATAAGCTCCAAACCTTCTCCTCAAAAAGGGAGAAGAGGCCTTAGCCCACCAGTGGGACATTCACAGGCTGTTACTGTACTGCTGTACTGTACTGTATCATTAAAGACATTAGGTAAATCCATTCATCCAGTTATATTATAATTCAAACGTTATTAAAGTTAACGGAGATCCGTCGATGACGTCAAGCCACGCGATGGCTGCCCATTTGACGTTCCGGAGTGACATATCAACAAAAAGTATGCTATCACTCTCGTCTCAAATTCAATAGTCTAAATCAATGACAGCGCCACAGTGTCGCCGACATATATATTAGATTTTTTATGGGCGAGATTTTAATATTTTGCACTATATATGTACAACTCGCCGCTACGATGGCGCTGTAGCAAATCAAATTTGCTACCGTTCAACTAAAACACACTAAAATAGATATGACGGCGCGTTGATAATTTCAGTAGGATATTAAGTAGTAATCATAGTTTGCTCACTTTTAATGGTCTGATAATTATTGTGATTTTTTGTTATAACAAATTGTTTATGACATTTAGTTATTTGTAATAGAATAATTATTTTATGAGCGGGTAACCCCGAATAGGGTAGTGTGTCGTCAAAAGCGCTGACAGCTGATCATTCGCTTGTCACCTTCACACGAGGCAGACACTTCCTAACCTATTCTCTCAATCCAAGTTAATCAACCCAACCGTATTATATTTTGTGTAATTGTACTGGGAAATTAAATAACAGTGAACTGAAAAATTAAAAAGTGTCTTTATTTTGGATATTCCGCCATTATCACGCCCACCATGGAGGATAAAAGCCAAGATCATTTTAAAGACCCTTCTGATGTTCCGTCATATATATATTTCAAACGGCCACCATTTTGTTAGTGGACAGAAAGGTAAAGTAATTAAGTCATTACTGGCGCGACTTGTGATTTGTGAGGTGTTCGAATGTGTTATTTGGAATTTTAGGAGCAATTGAGTTGGTAATATACATCAATTTATATGATTTTAAAAAAAAGACCAATTCGAACTTTTTATAAAATCAGTTTTCACTTTTGGATGATATATTCAGAAGTGGTGTAAATATTCTTTTCCAAGCCTGATAGTTGAAATGTAACAAAGAAACGCTAATTGATTTAGCGTCTATAACGTTTTAATTTTCGTAAATTACTATGACTGATGAAAATGTGTAGTTCTTAGAATAAGTCGCGTCAACATTAGACCGGTGATAGGTCGTAGGTTGAGTCTCGAGCACAAAGTTAATCTCGTTCACTCCATTATAGGTCGGTTCTCACAAACTGTCTTAATTGAACTGCTCTTTGAGTTTTATTAACGAAGCTACCTTTGTACCGTCAAATCATACATGATGTATTAGTCCTTAAAATCCCACTGTTCAGAAATAGTCATCTGTCTTGTTTTATGTATTTGTTTTGTTGACACGTTGTATCATAGATATTTAGCACAGCGCCATCTATGGGCCACAACATATATTGCAACAACTAAAATACGTACTTTTATATAACTTTAGAACAACGAGAAAGACATAGTCAACCAATTTTGATGAAATAAATGCTAAAAGGAACCTTGAAATACATCTTATTAGAATTCAGATATTTCAATTTGTTATGTTTTAGCCGTTTTAAAGATTAATCTGGAAAAACAGAAACAAAAACGATAGTATTAGTTTTTGTAACTCAAAAATTCCAATTATTATTTAGCTCTGTATATTTAACTTTAAAGGAGGTATTTATTTTGGAATCACAGACAGACACTTTTATTTGGTAATAAAATAGCCGTCCGCCCTTGGGATTTAAGTCTGCTTTGTACCAAATTTTATTAAATCGGGTCAGTGGCTTAGCTTTGAATGTGTAACAAATAGAGTTCCTTACACATTTATAATATTAGTATAGTGTAATGAAAATAAACGATAAATTAAACCTTAATTTTATTGGCGGTAGAGCTTTGTGCAAGCTCGTCTGGGTAGGTACCACCCACTCATCAGATATTCTACCGCAAAACAGCAGTACTTGATATTGTTGTGTTCCGGTTTGAAGGGTGAGTGAGCCAGTGTAATTACAGGCACAAGGGACATAACATCTTAGTTCCCAAGGTTAGTGGCGCATTGGCGATGTAAGCGATGGTTAACATTTCTTACAATGTCAATGTTTATGGGCGTTAGTGATCACTTACCATCAGGTGGCCCAAATGCTTGTCCGCCTTTTTTTTTTTATAGAATAGGAAGGTGGACGAGCATATGGGCCACCTGATGGTAAGTGGTCACCAAACGCCCTTAGACATTGGCATTGTAAGAAATGTCAACCATCGCTTATAGCCAATGCGCCACCAACCTTGGGAACTAAGATTTTATGTCCCTTGTGCCTGTAATTACACTGGCTCACTCACCCTTCAAACCGGAACACAACAATATCAAGTACTGCTGTTTTGCGGTAGAATATCTGATGAGTGGGTGGTACCTACCCAGACGAGCTTGCACAAAGCCCTATCACCAGTACATAGCCTTCCTATTCTATAAAAAAATCCCTTTAAAACTAACCGCCACATAAAATCGCGTATTTATGGGTCGATGTATTTGAATAAACAGTTCAAAAACTAAAATTCCTAATAGCCTTGTAATTAAAATAGTTTGTACAGAAATTTAATCATAGTAATATTACACAAGTATAGTCAAAGCTGACAGTTATTTTGTAACGTTTATACCGAACAAAGAAAGGACACCGCTATGCGAATTTTGTGGTAACTTCTAAGGAAAGAACTGTCCACGCTTGAAGTCTTCGTGACGTTGAGAAGTATCTTTCTAGAAATTTCTATGCATAAATTTTTCACGTCTACGTAAGTTGATGAGATAGTGTTCCAATTTTGAAATTTAGAAGCAATTTTTGAATTTAAGATAAAAAGCCAAATTTATTACGCCGGTTCTTCTGTGGTCTGAATGACTTCGTCTTCGTACCAGCGGTTGTTTGCTTTTTTTAATTTGTAATAAATTTTAGGCGGTCTGGCAATTAGGCCATCTGATGGTAATTTGAATGGCCCGTTGGCAGTGACGCTGCTTTCCGCTCCGGGGTTACGTGGTTTCGACGTGGGTTCGATCCCCGCCTAGAGTCTGCGTGTATTATGTATTTATACACTTATTTAAAATTATATATGTAAATAAGGCTGTCATCTATAACAAATGCATTAAGTTGCCTAAAGAAAAATATAAATAGCTAGGCCGCCAACCACAGGAACTTTTTTTTGTAATAAAGAGTAGGCGGCATAATCATTTTAAGAACCTCCTTGAATAAATAAAGTATATTGTAATTGATTAGTTTTTTTTATCATCATCAAATTTGAATTTAAATTTGGTAAAAGAAATATGTTTCAAAATTAATTATTTAAATGTTTTTTTATTACTTTTCCGGACAATAAATTCAATAAGCCAATTCCGTACAATAGGGTACAATAATTCGGTAATTTATACGAAATAAAATTAAAGACTCTAACGGTACCCTAAATGAAGGAGACACGCGGAGGAGAAAATACAAAGATTCTACGTGACCAAAATTCAATACGGTCTATCTCAGGGTCGAAACGTGTTATGTTTTATAATTACAACATAGAAAAAAAAACCTAGTCTACGGCGGGTTTTAATACTGTACAAATTTAAAGATTAATTCATAAAGTGTGTAAGAGGCCTTAGAATATTCTAACCATAAGATATGTAAAAAAAATAATATCATAAATTAAAAGTAGTAACTATTGGACGTCCGGTTTTTTTTTCAAAAGAGTTTGTTACATTATATTTCAATTAGTGGTAAGATTTGTGCATGCCTGTCTGAGTTGTCTCCACTCTTTGCTTATTCAACCACCAATCAGCAATACTTAGTATTAAGAATATTAGTCTATTATTAATAAAGGAGTATTTAATGTCACAGACCTCAGCCGTTAAGTTTAAGAAAAAACATAAATTGACACTTCTGCATCGCCGTCCGCTGTGAAGCACATTTTTTCACAACTTTTATTACTTCATATTATTTTCTATATTGTTCGCTATTCAAGATTTAAATGTAATATTATTTGAAGCTGAGATGGCCCAGTGGTTAGAACGCGTGAATCTTATCCGATGATCGTGGGTTCAAACCCGGGCAAGCACCACTGAATTATCATGTGCTTAATTTGTGATTATAATTCATCTCGTGCTTTACGGTGAAGGAAAACATCGTGAGGAAACCTGCATGTGTCTAATTTCACTGAAATTCTGCCACATGTGTATTCCACCAACCCGCATTGGAGCAGCGTGGTGGAATAAGCTCCAAACCTTCTCCTCAAAATGAGGAGAGGAGGCCTTTAGCCCAGCAGTGGGACATTCACAGGCTGTTGCGGTAGTTTAGTTAATGTGGCGATGTTTATACAAAGTTTTGGGTTATATATATACATATATATATAACATATTCGAATCGAATCGATTCTAAATTTGAATATGCTTTTTTAATGTTATTTTAACTGAAAGTCGATTTAAAAGTTTTTGTTGAAAAAATACGATTCGATATTTTCAACGGCTTAAATCTGTTTTAAATAGCAGTCGTGGAAGTCAGTCATCAACCTTTTTTACAAACCTCATCGAATTGGCTTCATTTTGTTGGTTTGACGATTTTAATAACGATCAAGAATTTGTAGCATTGAGTCGTGTAAAGTCTTTGGAAGGGCTTTGTTTTGAGGATCGGATGTGTGAATCTGACAGCCAAGAAGTCATGCAACAAAGATGTTATAAGAATTAGACAGTTAGATTAAGAAAGAATGAGGAGTTTGCGTGGTGATGCGAACTAAAATTCTAATTAAAAACTATAAAATAAATAGGTAAAAATCTTTTAAGCCAGTTAAACTACACTACCTATTTCAAATTTGTTTCGAATTCAGCGCGTCGAAAACCTTCAGAAAAGTTTTTTCTGGTGTCTATTTTTGAGATTGGGTCTTTTGTCGGCCGATGTACTTTTATCAATTGCTAAAGACGTCCCTTGTTTAGTTTGGTCTTATAAAAAGTAGAGCTGATACTAACTCGTACAAGTTTCTCTGCACGTGTGTGTGCTCGTGTGTCTACATTCGCTGACCGTATCTAATGCGAATCTATTGAAAAAGGGAATTGCCAAACAATGTTAAAACTTAATTTCCTTTTTCGACAATATTCTGAGAACTCGTTACATTTCAGTTGACTTATTTGTTACGTAATCATTTTACGAATAAAACCTTTTTATCAACGTAATATGTTATAAGGAATAACAAGAACATCAATTTAACGCTTGTCACATCTATAGTGTAAATTTAAAGCGGGTGAAACTGCGAAGCTAAGCTTGTTATATAATTATTTTATATAACGTATATATGAGTTAGATACCGAAAGAAGTTTAGATATTAATCGAACTTAAATCATCCGTAACATAAGTGGAAAATATATAAACGCTACAGGCATATTTAGATAAAAGAAGGCCCAAAGAAAACCCTTAGTAATCAAAGTTAGCGTAACTTTGGAATAAAGAAACAAAGTTTGCAAACAACGTGTATCTTGTTCGTTTCCACGAGTTTTTATCCTTTTATTGGACTCAAATAAATTACCTATCTCGATTTATTATCATAGAGATTTTCTTATGTATTAGTTATATTATATATATATATATATATATATATATATATATATATATATATTAATATAAACTATTACGTAATTAAATTTGTGGAAAAGATTAATAATTGATTTTTATTAATTAATTATAAAACTAAAACTAAAATAAAAACAAAATATACATTACAAAATTAATATATTATATTTATGAATATCTATGTTTGTAATTAAAAACACAATTGTAATAACACTAAATTGTTGATTTTTCTTGTTGGTTTTTCTCAGGAATTTCTATAATCCAAATAGATGGTAGTTTTACATTTAATATAGTCTGGTAGAATGACGATTGAAAATTGCGTGTAAACAGTAATAGCCTGGTAATGTCTCACTGCTGAGCTAAGACCTCCTCTCCCTTTTGAGGAGAAGGCTTAGAGCTTATTTCACCACGCTGCTCCAATGCGGGTTGGTAGAATACACATGTGGCATAATTTCAATGAAATTAGACACATGAGGCTTCCTCACGATGTTTTCTTTCACCGTCAAGCACGAGATGAATTATAAACACAAATTAAGCATGTGATTTTTTTTGTGTTGTGAAATTCAGTGGTGCTTGCCCGGGCTTAAATCCACGATCATCGGTTAAGATTCACGCATTCTAAGGTCTGACTCGGTTTAGAAGCTTGAATATATTATGCTAAGTTATAAGAAGAAATGATATTTTAAGTTGTTATAAAATATTTTATGTTGATATAAATTAATTTCAGGACTGAACATTGAACTTGGCTCAATTTATTTTTTTGATGGGATATATATCGGCGGACCTACATTAATTATTTAGTTATGACTGATATTATTGTTTTAACAATTTCATAAGTTTGATTATTTAAGACTAATTATTTAATTTAAATTATATAATATTGTAAACGTAATCATCATTTTTTTTCATGGATCTCTAACAGTTATAAATACGTACTTATACTATAACTAGATTAAGTACTACTATTAACAGTTGAGCACATCATTATCGTATTTGGTACATAAAAAAGAGAAATAACATTATTTATATTTTACTTAAAACCACTAAACAATGACATCAGAAAGTTATAAAATTAACTAAACCGCGGATACGCCCGCATAGACTTTTGTTTGTATCGAAAATCCTCTCAAGAAATTAGTCAATCCTTCATCTCCTAATTTACTCCCTTGAAGGGTAAATTGATAAAAAAGAATCCTATTCTGTATAAGACAGACAGAGGTTCACTTTCACATTTATAATATTAGTAAATACGTGTAAAACAAAACTCAATGACATATAAAAAGGTAATAAATGATTCAAGATAATAAGTAAATATTTGAACCAGGACCTTTTTGTTAAGTGGTTGAGTAAGCTCAAAGCGAAAGGAGAGGAGGTACGGCAGTGGGACATATATGGGCTATTACTTTACTTTTTTTATTGCATGTCATCATATCTACCAAATTACATGTATAAATAAGTGAAATACATTATTCAATTGTAATATGCACTTGAGTTCAAAAGCACACCTTAAGAAATAGGTCAATCCCCTCCACTTGTAACTGGAAATGAATGAATTGTCGTACAAATAACTTTGCTGAATTACAGCTCTGGCTATACAGAGATAACGTAGGCGGACTTCAGAAGACAAATTGTAGGAGAACAGTACATCTTTGGATGCGGTATCCATTAGTTATAGTGACGTCATTTCCGGTAAAAAAATAATTTAGGAAAATAAAATTAAAGTCGAGTAACTATTGACTACGGTCTGTATTAGTGATTATTTTGTCAAATACCTTCGAAAATAAACAATAATATTTGTCATTACGCATACTCCAATGAAACATCAGAAATGTGAACATTTTCAAGCAAGGGTTGACGGTAGATGTGATAAGTGATTGTAACCAGTGGTCTGCACTAACCAAATAATGATACCACATCCATAGTGATATACATTTATATAAAAACGACTTATCTGTCTCGACCAAAAAGTCACACAACATTACAAATGCGACCATTGATGGAATTGTATTATTAATCTCGTTCTTTTCTTTTACACAAAGTGGACATCCAACCTTTGATTATAACTCATTTGTACTAAGAATACAAAGAAAATGGCTGGTTTAAATATATTTTTTTGTCTTTCCATTTAGTTCGGAAAAGCTCCTATGAAGGTTTTCGAACCGACCAGGTGGCCGTTATCAAGAAAGACTGGGTATCTCCGCGGAACTGTACTGTACTGTACTGTGCGGCAAATCTGACATGACTGGAAAGAGTTCATGGATTATCGGTTTTATGTTTTGTTCGATATAGTGAAGGCGATGCCAATTACCGGACTGTTAATGAGATTTCTTGACAAAAAGCCTTTTTGTTTTACGCTGGAAAAACTTTGCGCAGAGGCAATATCGTAACCAATGAGGTTAATCCGAGGTGCGATTATTGCTAGTTGAAAACTTGACATAAAGCCTAGTAAGATTTAAATTGGTGCGATTCAGTGGCTTGAACTCAGGACCTCAGAACCCGTGGCCTTATAATCACGTCACTAGATCCATGATGCTGTTCTATAATGAGGCATGGTGAGAATATATATTACTTTGTATACTTGGTGCTTCATCCCGAAAACAAATATTTTATTAGTTTTTATGACATTATTCTTATATTTACACGGTCCGGCTTAGAAGAAGTCTGCAATTATAAAATTTGATTGTTTTTACGAAGGTTTTTAAGAATGTGTAGTCGGTTGATTATTTCATTTTTACCGTTCTCGACACAAGGTTATTTATATATATGTATATATGGTAAGGATTACAAAAGAAAAGTAATTTTCTCGAAGAACAATATAACAACTGAAAAGTATAGAAATTATAAAGAAAGTATTTAAGTTACGGATTAACAGAACAATGGCGCTGGTCTTCTTGAATGTATCTCAAGTCTTTTATTAAATTTTGCTGTGGAACACAGAATAGTTTACATTAGAATGGGTATGAGCCTTCAGCGTTAATAATATGGACGGTGTACGTAAGTACATTACAAATAGGATATTTATTAATCAGTATTGTATCAGTATTGTATTTTCTTGAAAGTTATTAAGTCATATTGGCTTGGAAAAGTCGTGTCGGTGTAACGCGTCCCGTGTGCTCTTAACCACTGTGCTAACTCGGTACACAAATATATAATATTTTACAATTTACCATACGTTTTCGTAATATCTTGCATCGATTCTGTCTAACCATCGTGGAATTGTATCCGCAATCTTCGTATAAGTTTCACATTCTATACACTGGACCATGTATTTTTATTACACCCGTTTTTATTATATTTGTTTAATAGTATGGACTATTATTGCTTTTTTGATCATGTGTTATTATAGCAAAAGCCTAAAATAGCTGTTATTTAGAGAAATGTTATGTAATCATTTAACGAAAACATTGAGGTCGCGAGCTAGTTAGAATACAACCTTTATATTTACACCCAACCCACACACATGTACTTGACTTATAAATATATTACTTTTCCTTTTCAATTATATATATAACTGGAAAAAAACATATTTGTCATATACCGTCGATGTAGTCGGCCATGAAGATGATGTCACGTTAAATGTAAATAAGCAAGCATGTCTGTCTATCTGTTACGTTATTTATCGATAGAAAAGACATCGAGTGAGTAAATATCTAACGCACTAATTCCAAGAAAACAAAATTGCTTCTGATTGCTATTTTCGATACCATTTCTAAAAGTTAACTCTGTTCTGAAGTCAAATAGATCAGGATCGTCATTCGTATAAACGATTGGTAGTGCATTGAAAAATTTACTTCGTCGGATGCGGAGTGGTCTATTGTACCCGATTGTAGACTTGGAAACTGATAGAGAGGACGTATGAACTGCTAGATGAGTCTGTCTGTAACTGTAATGAAGATTAGTGTCTATTTTATTACATACTTAGATATTTACTTTGTTTCAGTGGCTATCCGGACTGTGTGTTCAGTAACAGTAACAGAATGTGAATGTCCCACTGCTGGGCTAAGGTCTTCACTCCCTTTTTTTGAGGAGAAGGTTTAGACTAAGTTCATAATATTTTAATTAATACCTATTAATAAATTGACTGCCTAGTTGGTTTGATCTCTAAAGCCACATATCACGAGGTCCTGGGTTCAATCTTCAAGTCGGGCCAAAAAAATTTAATTGGGTTTTTTGTCAAAGATTCTCAGTAGCAGCCTGGAGTATGGAAGTTCAAAATGTGTACCCCACGCCTCGGTATTATAATAGTTGCTCCTGACATCATTATCGTCATGATTAAATGAAAAATGAAAAACTAATTAAAATCTTGTGTAAAAAAATAAACAAGGTTTATTACACAATAAAATATACACATATACTTTTTTATTTATTTACTGGTGGTAGGGCTTTGTGCAAGCCCGTCTGGGTAGGTACCACCCACTCATCAGATATTCTACCGCAAAACAGCAATACTTGATATTGTTGTGTTCCGGTTTGAAAGGTGAGTGAGCCAGTGTAATTACAGGCACAAGGGACATAAAATCTTAGTTCCCAAGGTTGGTGGCGCATTGGCTATAAGCGATGGTTGACATTTCTTACAATGCCAATGTCTAAGGGCGTTTGGTGACCACTTACCATCAGGTGGCCCATATGCTCGTCCACCTTCCTATTCTATAAAAAAAAAATATATATACATAGATGATAAAAACAGTTTCGACCTAAATTTTACGTCTATTGCATCAGAGACGCAAGGATCGTAAGGAGCAGCAAAAAATATTAGTGTCTTAAGTTGATATTTTATACCATCCTTTTTCATATTGTTTTAATAAGTGTACAAAATATTGAAGAACCACATAAAATAAATAAATAAAAAATCATGTCGTACAATCCTTGATAGCCATGCAGGACATTAAAATTAGATTATATATGAAAATCATGTATGTACTGTAATGAATAAGAGTAACTACGGTGTTTCTCGTAGCCTAAATCTTGTTACAACGACGATTGACGTTTGAGGATTCAAAAGTGCTGTAGGAGTAGTTTTCTCCCGTTAGATTCATTCCGAATCAGTAATATCTTTCATTAACATTCAATTGAATCCTTTTAGGCTCTCAAGACTTATTGAATTTATTTTATTTTTAAGCTTAACTTTTTATTTTTAACTTATTATTAAACTTTATTTTACAAGATTATATTAAATTGACATCAATATATATTTAATCCCTTCGTAATATACTGGTGGTAGGGCTTTGTGCAAGCCCGTCTGGGTAGGTACCACCCACTCATCAGATATTCTACCGCAAAACAGCAATACTTGATATTGTTGTGTTCCGGTTTGAAAGGTGAGTGAGCCAGTGTAATTACAGGCACAAGGGACATAAAATCTTAGTTCCCAAGGTTGGTGGCGCATTGGCTATGAGCGATGGTTGACATTTCTTACAATGCCAATGTCTAAGGGCGTTTGGTGACCACTTACCATCAGGTGGCCCATATGCTCGTCCACCTTCCTATTCTATAAAAAAAAAAAAAAAGGATTCTACTTAATAGAATCTTCGAGACAATGAAAAAGATGTCTGTGTGTTCCGTCTGCCAGTTCCGCAGTATATCAATAAAATATCTACTGTATTGTCTGAATATCAACGAACACAAACTCAACGCTTTTTCATCGTCTATACATGTAAATAAATGGTCGTATCTAGTAATATATATTCTTGAATTTTATACAAGTCTCTAAGTCCTATTCAATGATGCTGACAAAGCGCTACTTAAAAAGCATTGTAGAGAGTATAACTTCAGGATGCAGCACGGAATATATCCGGTAACGAGCTGTCGAAACTTTACCGAAGGGAATTTCATGACGTGAAGATTACGTACCGATATCCAGCCTTCTGACTTCTCCCTGATATCCATTAATTAGGATTGTGAATATCATCGGGGTTGAACTTGTACGAGGAAGTTGCTACCATAAAGTGACAGTGTGTAAATGTCCCACAGTTGGGCTAAGACGTTCTTTCCTTTTGAGTTGTTATGGGGTTTTTTTTTAATTATTTTTTTTTACCGCTGAAAGTAAGATGAATTATAAACACAATTTGGTAGTGCTTCGGTTTCGGAAGATTCACGTGTTCTAACTTTTGGACCAAATCGGCTCTAATGCAATAAATAACAAATAATAATATAACTAGTACATACAATTAAAAATCAAATTATTGCATAGGTATCGGAGAGTTAGTAAAAGAAAATAACCCAATGGCACGGAAAATTGGCGGTTCGTGTCGATATAAAGATAACGTCGTATTTACGTGTTTGGGTAAAACTTTTTCGGTTTCTTAGATGTCCAAGCATGTCAAATATTACAACATTTATTTTGCTATCAGTTAATAAAAGTTGCATGTACCATAAATGACATATATGACATTTTTGAGTTTGTTAGCGATACAGAACGCTTTAAATCGATATACAATTTAAACACGTCCAATATGAATAAATATGACAGAATTTTTGAATATGTTCAAACATTACGTCAGCTTCTAAAGCACTTTAAATAATAAATATCAACAATTTCCTCTACAAATAACACATGTTTAATCTGTACCGCCTAGACGTTAAATATTAATACTGCTCAACTTGTAATGATACCGCAAATCGTACTTATTCTGAATACTATGTTATGACATGATTAAAAAATAGCTTAAACACTTATATCTCGCTACTACATTTAAAGCTTAAGGTTTTTTAAATTGGTATTTTTTTTGTGTATAAATAGAGCCGAAATGGCCTTGTAGGTAGGACGTGTAGATTTTAACCGTAGTCTGTAGGTTGAAATTCGAGCATGAGCTCGAGATTTTTTTTTTACTATTATTATTGTTATATATCCACAATGCAGTCCGCTGCTTTTGTTATATTGCCTATTGATTTATGTCATTTTAATATGCCTGTATGGTATTTATTTCCAGGATGAATAATAGTCTTAATTCTATGATTACAAATTGATTATTGGCAAATGACGCACCTGGTGAGTGGTCAACGCCCATACCAATACATACATACATTACGAATGCGTCATTAACCTCGGTAATTAATATATTATATACCTTGCGCCTCTAGTTACACTGGGTAATTTACTCTTAAAACCGGAACACAGGAACACTAATGATTGCCTTTTTTGCCGTTTTCTTTCTTGATAATGATAAATTTTCGTTTAAAAACATATTTATTGGTCCAGAATAATCCTTCTGAGATGTAAGATCCACATTTGCAGCATCTACATGCATCATGTAGCGTCTCGTCCTGATTTCAGATTCCCTCGGGCAAGCGATTTCTTCTCGTTTGTTCAACGCAGTCTAATACAGACGTATTGCTTACTTTAAGAATAATAAAGTTATTATATCTTGTACAGTTAGAAAAACATATACAATCGGATATTTAAATATATAATATATTGTCAACATTAGATTTATTGTTTTTATTAGTATTTTTATATTTGTTTTGTTATCTGTTATAGTGTTTTCATAACTGAAATTATATGAAAAACATTATGTATTGTGTATAATATTGTTTTTTGTTCGAAGACGCCGCAGAACGCCAGGTGAGAATTGTTGTTATTTTTGGCTAATTGAGATTTTGTTTTCATTTTTTTTATGTTGATAAAAGATGAATTTGTTTTATCTATATTTTTTATTTATTAGAAAGCCAACGTTATATGCGTATATAAACGTAGCATTACAAAGTATATACCAATTATAAGCTAATTTGACATGCAAATAAAAGTTATGCTCACTTAGGTATACTCTAATTGACGAAAAAAAAATCTTTAACTTGTATAACATATCACTTAATAAAATCCTGTAAAGTTGAAAAGGTCGTAAGTAAATAATTACATGTTATTAAGATCGTATCACTTAAGATCATAAAAATTATAGTGTCAGATGGTAGCTACCCATCTTTTGATGATTTTAAAAAAGTGTCAGAAGAACACCACTTCATTTATATTTAAAATACATTTAATTATAGAAAAGGAAATTTTCCAAAAGTGTTTCCATGTTTTCCATGTCCAAATACGAAGTCAATACTTTATTTAACATTACTTTGTCAACTAAGATGTTATGTCCTTTGTGCTCACTGGCTCACTCATCCTTCAAATATTGTTAAGAATTCCTCACAGGCATTTATGAACCTATCATTTAAGTTTGTTATTTCGTAAATACGACGATTGTTTCTTTTAACAAAAATATATAATAAGCCGGAACACAAATATACTTACTATTGCAGTTCGGTGGTAGAATATGTGATAAGTGGACGTGTTTCTACCATAAATTGGTAAAGAAAAATCTCAAACCTTTCGAATCTTCGAAAGAAATTTATCATTAGGTCCACGTTGACATTAAAAACGTTGACATTGGGCCAATTCTACTAACATAATGTCACGTTATCGCAATCGAATCGAAGCATTGCCGTTTATCCGTTTTTCTATTCGTAAATTTTGGCACAAAAGCTACCAAATAAGTTTGGTTTCGACACAACGGTATATTTTAACATCATATCGGTTCGGTTCCGATCCGAATAAACACCATATATGTCTTTCGTATCCAATATTTGCCTCGAGTCCCATATGTATTTCTTTAACTAATGGTATTGTGTGCATTTCTACTAAACCACATTCAAGTTTCCTTATTCCGTTAAGATGAAAGTTCTGCTGTGGTTTGTTGAGTGACGGGGTATGTTTAATTAAACAACGTAGCAAGTTCGCAAGCAAATATACTTAACTGAATTTAATAGAACAATGCAGTGTTTGATGCATAATTTTAAGCCATTAGGGAACTTTGACTTCAATATATTAATATTTTGTATAGATGTATAGTTTCTGATATTTTTTATACTTAAGTTTTTTTTTATGTTATATGAAGTGGACGGGCAAATGGGCCTGATGTTACATGGTCCTTATTGCCCATTCCTTATATCACTAATGCACCATCAACCTTAAGAAAGAAGATGGCTGGCTGTCTCACTGGCTCACTCATCCTTTAAACCGGAACGCAACAATACGAAGATTGCTGTTTAGCGGTAGAATACCCTCGTCTGACTGAATAAGGTGCATAAGTAATGGCTTTATGCTCTTTCTAAGACAGATCAATGTAACCCTGTCTCCCAGTTTCAAGTTACTAGTGAGATTTTCTAGACAGAAAAATTCAACAACTTTTCACATTTAGTAGATTTTATAACCTAATGAAGAGGTTATAATGCCAGTTACATTAACTTTACTTTATGAACAATATTTTCGAAAATCGATTTTTGCATCATCATGATACTTGGTATTGTTGCGTTCCGGTTTAATGGCTGAGTGAGCCAGTGTAATTACAGGTACATGGGACATAACATCGTAGTTCCCAAGGTTGGTGGCGCATTGGCGATGTAAGCGATGGATGACATTTCTTACAATACCAATGTCTATGGGTGTTGGTGACTTACCATCAGGTGGCCCATATGCTCGTCCACCTACCTATACTTTAAAAAAAATATTTTGAAGTTTTTTTTTAATTAAATTAATTTAGAAGTAAAATGAAAATAACACTAATGTACCTTTACACATTACTCAGCGTTCAGTCGGTCTCGCCATAATTGCTCACACTTCCATAATCGTCTCCAATTTTAAGACTATTTCACACGAACACTAGCATAATATATACACGTACAGAAAACTACTACATATACAGTATATTATTTAAATACAACTCTACTTTTAAAGCCATCTCATTATGATAATTTAGCGCCATAACTTTTTCGTTGATTTCAAAACGTTCCCAAAGGCTCTGCTCTCTGAATTTGCATGCATTTGCATATAAATAAGACTAAATACCTCCGAGTGATGTATAACCCGCTTCACATGTGTGCGGCATAAATAAATAATTGTATGTAATTAGCTAAAAGGAGGAGATAATTTAAATAAGTAAATTGGAATAACAATATTTAACTAGCCAGACGGTTTGGCTTCTTGGAAATGTATTTTCAGGATCATTATTAGGGTGTAAAAACTAATTCAATTTTTTTTTATTACTTGTGGCTGCCATTCGCAATATATGGACATATGAAGCATAAGTGAGTGAGTTAACTACTAGCACTATTCGACTATTCGCTATTTTGTCGCTATCATCAGATTAAACAACAACAAAAACACGATCAAAAATAATTCAGACGTAGCACCAATAGGTATACGTATTTCAAGAAGCATAGCAGTATATTTGAAAAAAAAACTTAAACAATATACATAAAACTTACAACAGATGACGCAGCAAGTTTCGGAGAATCTTATAGAATATAATTCGCAATTTTACCCGGTTTTAAGTTGAGCTATTGATGTAACAAGTTCTGTCTGTCATATCAAAACACAGTCCAAACTAGGGGAGTTAGCACCATGAAAATTTGCATATGGGTTCCTCTTGCGTAGTAGGTTAGCAATAAGGAAGAATTTTTGAAAATTTTATCGCAAATTACAACAGGTGTAAAGGGGATGAAAATTTGAATTAAATGATTTAATTCCCTGATCGCATTCCCTAAGTTCCTAAGCTTTATAAGATAATATACTGCCATATATATATAAATATATGTTCTTTAATCGGATTATAGGATTGATCGGTATATTGTCGTGTATTTGGGGGTCATTCTACGTGGTTTTATACAGGTTGTTTCGTATTAATGTACATTTTTTTTTGTTATGATGTAGGTAAGTGCACGGGCAAATGAGCCACCTTATGGTAAGTGGTTACCGCCAATAGACATTGGTGATGTAAGAAATATTAACCGCCTATACCTTAACGACCTTAGGACCCATGTTATATCCCTTGTGCCTGTAGTTACACTGGCTCACTCGCTCTTCAAACCGGAATACTATGTATTACTGTTCAATGGTAGAATATCTGATGTTCCTATCCAGAAGTTTGCACAAAGCCTTACTAATATTTTCATTTATTTCAATCAATACGAACATTTTTATCATATTTTACAGAATTATTTCAAAGAAAATCTCTTAAAATTGTAATAGTGAAAATCTAATCTATTAAATCAGTTCCCTCACTGTTATCTCTTCATAAATTCACTTACCGACACAGATACGCAAACCTGTTACAGTATTATTAAATTATATTTGCTTGTAACGTTTCGCAAACACCATGTACATTCATATATCGTACAGTGGATTCAGGAATTATACGTAATCTACATTTGAATTTCAAATCTCGGAGAAGTTCTGTATCTTATATAGTAACTTAACTAAAGTCACAGTTGACCCAAGGGATCTGACGTCATTGTTTGAAAATGATAAATTTACTTTCAAGTTCTATTTAATAGTTTGAAAATCGAATGACATTAAAATACAGATAAACAAATCTTCGGTTAAGATTCACGTGTTCTAATTTATCACTCAATAGCGGAAAACATAAATTATAACAAGTACACTATTTATTTCCTTACTCATATAATTTGATGGGATGGCAATCCGACCGAAATCTGCTAAGTTACAAACTTTAGGCTACTGATAATGTTTTGACTGAAAATCCCAATTACTTTTTATTTGTATTTGTAAGGAGAATCACTTCAAAGATTCAAAAGGCCCAGGATCTTGTATACAAATCACGATACTTTTTAATATAACTAAAGATAAAACGATCGTTTCAAATTGTTTGGATATTTCTATAATACTCTCTGCTTAAAACGTTTTCAGTTATTCAAGTCATCCCCTCGTGACTGTTTTTCCCAAAAACGTCAAACGCATTTTTTCTGTAATAAATGTACAAACGAAATTCTGCCCTCAATTTATTTTAAATTACCTATTCGAAAATTCGGACAGCGTTCGATTTTCAAATGAACAGGACGAAAATAATACCATCAATATACTGCGTTTGATCTGATGTGGCATTCTAAATTTGAATCTGGCCAGACGATTGGTTTCCGCACCTGCAATGAACATTTGTGTATGTGTTTTGTGATGTTGTAGTACATTGATGGCTATGTATGAAATGTTTAATAATTTCTTATAGGAAACCAGCAATGTTTGGTTTATAAATGGAAACATCTGCTTTATTCCAGGTTGCAGAGTACAGGTTCGTGAACTCGTTAGTGCGTATTGTCAACATATGGTGAGGATGACTTTGAAAAGAAAAAATATTAGAAATGGTATCATGGTATGGTATGGTATGTTAATTGGCACCCACACATATTGCAGTTAAATTATACGATGAAAGATTACGAAGAAACATAAAAACTGAATCAAAAAATTTAAAAAAAAAAGAACAGATTTAATAATTCCTTAAACTTTAAATAATTAAAACCCTAAATGTAAAACCAACAAAAAAATCTAATACGCAAATAAAATAAATATGGTCAAATAAATATAAATAAACGCTGTATTCTGTTAGTATCTATGATATAGGCATGGTCCCAATAGGTAATCCATTCAGTACCTAGTAGTAATGTGTGTGACACCTAGCTCTGTGATTGTCAGTGGTCGTAGTGGTACAATAATATAAATGTTCAATAAAAAAGTATAATAATAGATAATACACATATATTACATTACATTTACTGCATATTTATTTTTATTTATTTATTTGAAAATATGACTTTGACAATTTTACTTTCAACGCATCTAAAAGGTCTTAACTCCCATAATCCAAACCGTTAAGCCATTTCTAAAATTATCCAATTCTAAGGACGAAAATATTCTCAATGTATTGGAGAAAAATACATTTCATACGTTAGAACGTGAAAGGCTTTACTATTTCTAGATTTGTGTTTGTTTTCTTTGAACTTCGATTTTCAAAAAATACTATACGATGTATATGTTGCAGAATGTCCGTTGTCGGTGTTCTTTTTTCAAATTTCGATTGATTCGATTCGACACGTTATTTTGTTATAGGATTGGCTAAGCAATGTTGACACTTTTATTTAAATGGGACAACCATCAGTTGACACAATGTCACATGAAAAAATTATATTAAATAATATTTTACCACGGTAAATGTTCTAGTAATTACAAGTAGTCTCAGCATGCGTTACACAAGAAATATTAGCTTAAAGGTGACTGCCTCATTGGTCTAGTGGCTTGATATAAGGCCGCAGACCCGGAGTTAGTTAAGTTATTGGGTTTTTCTGTCAAAAAAATTCTCAGTAGCAGGCCGGAGTGTGGAAGTTGGAAATGTTTACACTCCCGTGCCTCGGAAAGCACGTAAAGCCGTTGGTCCTGCGCCCGAACTCTTTCCGGTCGTGTCGGATTGCCGTCCCATCGGATTATGAGAGTTAGGGAATAGAGAGTGCACCTGTGTTTGCGCACACACTTGTGCACTATAATATCTCCTGCTTAGTTGGCTAATCTCTCTTGAGATTGGCCGCCGTGGCCGAAATCGGTCTGGAGGACATTATTATTATTATTATTATTAGATTAAAGGTAAACATTAATGAATTACATATAGGTATGTGAATAAAAACTCATAGAAATATATTTTTAGTGAAGTTTATTATTAGTATTTATAATATAAACATAGTGACTCATAGGATAAATTCAAGAGTAATTAATGCACAATTTTTTAAATGTAAGTTCTCAAGAACGTTAGGTTTAAACGCTCCACTGAACCGCTATAAAATGCTACAAAAGTTTACCAAAAACAGTTGATTTTGATGTATTTTATAAATATAAGTACTTTAATGCCGATTTAGCCGAAATGGCCTAGTGGTTAGAACGCGGGAATCGTTCGAATCGTAGGAACCTATGATCGTGGGTTCAAACCCGGGCAAGCACCACTGAATTTTCATGTGCTTAATTTGTAATTATAATTCATCTCGTGCTTGACGGTGAAGGAAAATATGGTGAGGAAACCTGCATGTGTCTAATTTCATTGAAATTCTGCCACATGTGTATTCTACCAACCCGCATTGGAGCAGCGTGGTGGAATAAGCTCCAAACCTTCTTCTCAAAAGGAAAGGAAAGGCCTTACCCCAGCAGTTTTTTAAATTTAATGATAAAAAAAAATTTCAATCTTTTCAAAAATTTGATTCAAAATTTAGTTATTTATTTTATTTTGTTCTTTAATTTAAAGATGTTTTTGTTTTGTTTTTCGTCTATTGTAGTGTTTTTATTTTGTTAAAATATTTTTATGCATGTAATAAAAATTTTTTTTTTGAATATGTAACGTTGACTTCCTATTTGATAAATAAATAAATAAATATATATATATATATATATATATATATATATATATATATATATATATATATATATATTATATATATTTATTTATTTATCAAATAGAATATATATATATATTTATTTATTTATCAAATAGGAAGTCAACGTTACATATTCAAAAAAACATTTTTATTGCATGCATAAAAATATTTTAACAAAATAAAAACACTACAATAGACACTATAATAAATAATATATATATATGTTATTTATTTATTTAGTGTTTGTGTAGTCAAAATCTTTGTCTACTGTGATCATCATAGTTACCATAAAGCGTATCAGTTTATCAATCGCCCAAAATAAATAACAGATAAATAATGAAGGATGAAGAGAAAAGGCAGAAGATGGTAAAGGTTTTTATCCAAACGGGATTCATATCAAATACTAACAAAAACATATACTAAATGCACTAAAAATGCTGTGTTATATATAAATACTGCACAAAGCTACTGGTGGTAGAGCTTTGTGCAAACTCGTCTGGGTGGGTACCACCCACTCATCAGATATTCTACCGCAAAACAGCAGTACTTGGTATTATTGTGTTCCGGTTTGAAGGGTGAGTGAGCCAGTGTAATTACAGGCACAAGGAACATAACATCTTAGTTCCCAAGGTTGGTAGCGTATTGGTGATGTAAGCGATGATTATAGGTGATATATATATATGCCTGTTAGTGAATAAGAGTAAATATAGTCACTGCCTCGTTGGTCAAGTGACTAGAAAGCTGCAGATACTGAGGTCCGGGGTACAAATTCCAAGTTGGGCCTATGAATAGTTATTGAGTATTTTGCCCGTAGTCTGGAATTAGAAAGTGTGTACACTCCCATGCCTCGGAAAGCAAGCAAAGCCGTTTGTCCTGCGCCTGAACTCTTTCCGATCTTAACGGATTTCTGTCCCATCGTATTATGAGGATATAGGGAGTGCATCTATGTTAGCGCACACATTTGTGCATTTTAATATTCCCTGTCCAGTTGGCTAGTCTCTCTTGAGATTGGCCGACTGTATGTAATCTCTCTTGTGTTGGCAGTGCTTACACAGTATATTATCGATGGTGACGACTTATCATTAAGTAGCATATCTGTCTAGACTTTTATTACTAAAAACACCAATAAATGTTTTATAAAGATACTCTAATTCTACTAAAGAATTCCGCTAAACATCAAATATGTAATTATAGCTAAAAGCAAAACTATGCTTTCAATAATTCTGTAAATGTTCGGTCAAAAAACTTGAAATCTTATAAAAATTCATGACACGTAGTGATGAAGAAAATTTTCTGGACTCTTAAATTTTCTTGGGTCAGAATAGAGGATTATTGCCCTAAGTTGCGGGTTGATGTCCTACGTGACGTCATTTAAGATTTGGACACTAATATACGCTTATACCTACAAAACGATTAAAACCCATGACTTCGTTTGGACTTTGGACATTAGTGCAACTAATCTGTTACAATAAACTCGAAAGTGAGCTCTGATGAACTCGAAATTTCAAAAAGTGATATGCGATGTTGGCCCTCGTAGCTATGACATTTAAAGGACATAAGCGTCAAAGTTGCCTATCACCGCAAGTAAATGTTCAGCTCTTTACAAGTGAGACGTGAACTGCAGTGCTATTCTGTATGAACTTATTAATTACTCACTTGTGGAATTTTGACAACGGACTTATGGTAATATATTACTTTGATGTATGTATTCTTGAAATTTAATAATTATTATTATCAAAGTCGCATATCACTTTTTGACATTTCACGACAGTTTTATGCGGTGAGTTTTAAGTTTGTTCTTATAGGACTGTTAGTAGTATAGTATAGTAGGTAGCCCTATTGAGTTCTTTTAGAATAGCACTGCCTGTATCTTTAAGTCTCTGAACATCTCCTGCCAATTTGGCCTTCGGCTATTTCTTGGGAATTGTCCTTAAATTTCGTCTGAGAATTAACTTTCCCCTGAGATTTCTATTTGACTGTGTTCTAAGAAGTCACTATCTCTGAGGATTAATCTTTGTCTCCAGGGAATTATCTTTGACAATTCAATCCAATCATGAAAATATCGTATTGATGTATTCCGGGTTACTAAGCCGATTGTAATTACGGGCACAGTGGAAATAACATTTTAGATTCTATTTGTATGTTAAAAGGATCATTGATAGTGTTATTAATGGTTTTTTACGACGGTAAATTGATCACGACTGCGATGCCGTATATAAGTTGTAGCTAATAAGACGCTAGCTTAAATATACTACTCACCACTTTCTCGTACTTTGCTCTTTGTTTAAATATTTTATGTGACTTTATCTGTTAATTTTAAACCTTTTTTTGTCAGGTATCATGGACGCCACAGATAACATTTGTTTGGCAATGTCAACGTCAACTTTTTAACAAAATACCCTCAAATATAAGAAATGTAATGTTCGCTTAACACATTTAAGACTCAACTAGCCGCGTATTTTACAAAAGATCATTCGCTTCTAAGCAATTATTTAGAAAGTTTTTTTAATGAGTTTAATAAAATAAAAACACAACTAATGTAACAACGAACGGCAAAGGAGAATAAAAATTCTTTCAGCTATTTCTATAAACACATCATCAATATGCCCTTTTCCGTAACAGCCTGTGAATGTGCCACTGCTGGGCTAATGGCCTCTCCACTTTTTGAGGAGAAGGTTTTGGAGCTTATTCCACCACGCTGCTCCAATGCGGGTTGGTGGAATACACATGTGGCAGAATTTCAGTGAAATTAGACACATGCAGGTACAATATGGTCTTACCGTTATAATTTAAAAAAAAGATAACCTTTATCAATATTGTATTTATAAAAGTAGAGACACAAAAGACCAAGTCAATCGCATCACTGAATGTCCAAGGCGATTCATGTGATCTGTTTCAAAGATACGAAATACTTTAAATTCGGTCTCCTTCCAAAATCGGTGTATTTGTATTCGTATTTGAATATCTGATCAAAAGGAAAAGGTTGATTTTGTATATAATAGACTTTTACATTGGACCCGTATAAATTTTTCGAGTGTTAAAGATTTAGTGTCCCACTAGCGTGGTATATTTAATTCTATATTTTATAAGGAACTATCTAGTCCACGTGTTATATTTTTCTGTGATAAATAGAAGCCTGCATTAACCATATTAATGGAATATTACTTCGATTCGTTGTTCCTTGAAATAAATACAAAATAAAAAACTCAAATAGTAAGAATTTGGTCCATCCATTCGTTAATCTACCACTGAACTGCAATATTGTGTTGTTATGTTGGGTTAAGGAGTTGGCTAGTGTAACTAAATGCACAAGGGATATAACGTCTTAGTTTCCAAGGTTAGTAGCGCCTTAACAATGTAAAGGAAAGTGGTTTACAGTGCCAATGTCTATGGGCAGTACTAATCACAAATCGATTTTCCAATCTACTTAACTATTTTAAATATATAGGAGATTTTTTATGAAGCATATTCCATCACGCCGCTCCAATGTGATTGGTGCGATTTGGGTGGTACCTACCAATTGATTTGAGAACTTATGTGTTACAGCTTTAATGGGTGAACGGGTTAACATATTCAAACCTATGATTGGCGGCGATTGTATAAGTAATGGTTGATACTTTAAGTCTATTTTTTTAGAATGTTAGCACTTACTGTCAAGGCCAATGCTCGCCTATATTAATTTTAAAAAATCACTGCAGCATAAAAACATCTATCGAACATATTCTCTACTGGTGGTAGAGCTTTGTGCAAGCTCGTCTGGGTAGGTACCACCCACTCATCAGATATTCTACCGCAAAACAGCAATACTTGATATTGTTGTGTTCCGGTTTGAAGGGTGAGTGAGCCAGTGTAATTACAGGCACAAGGGACATAAAATCTTAGTTCCCAAGGTTGGTGGCGCATTGGATATGTAAGCGATGGTTGACATTTCTTACAATGCCAATGTCTAAGAGCGTTGGTGACCACTTACCATCAGGTGGCCCATATGCTCGTCCGCCTTCCTATTCTATAAAAAAAAAAATATTATTTAGATAAGATTTAAATAACCTAAAAATTTTATAAACGTAAAACATAATTCGACACTTATATACTTTAATATTTATATAAACACACAAGGAAATGCGTAGGAATACACTTATTTCACTTTTAAAATATACTCGAGGATAAATTGAGTGCTTGGTTCTGACAGAGGAGTCATTTCGAGAGAGTTTTATATCCTGTGCTTTATCACGAGTTAACATTAAGTGCTACCATTGTAACTCGAATGAATTTATATACATTTCTTTAATTCGATTCTATTCAATTTATTTGCTTTAAACATAATATACATGTTTAGTCACTATATTTATGACATGCAAATATTTCAACTAAAATTAACTATTAAATAAAATATTAAAAGGCATTATTTTACATTAATTTATTCTCTTATAGTCTCCACAGACATGTTGTGTCTTTGGTATATCTATCAGTTAACATTTTAATACTGGAAAATAAAACATGCAGGCATGCTTTTTTATTTCCAGTATCGCAATCAAATTTTATTTTGTCTTCATCTTATTTTGTGTCAGTTGCTTTCCTTGTTATTAATGTCAATTAATCTTAGAGGGATTGTAGATGTATAGGCTGCGTATGCGCGTTGCTAGTACATTGGTATATACTACAAACGTGACAGAATTTCATTTAACACCTTCAGGATTTTTTACAAAGTTATTTTTCATAATCCAGTACGAGATGTATATAGTTTAGTGAATTACTAATGTAAAAAATACGGATGTAAGAAAACCAAGTAGCGTAACATTACATATGTATGTATAATTGCACATAAATCTTCTCCTTCTCCCACAAATTGTTCACTCTATTTTAGAGTATTTCGACTTCGAGAACAAATAGTAGATATTCCAGAGGAGTTTTTGAGATAAAATCTGTGAATCAATTTTGTGCTCACGCTAAAATAAATAAGGGCAATATATTAACTTATACAGCACCTGGAATATATAACGGATTTCGAATACATATAAAATAAAACATTATAATTATTCCTCAGCATATTCTTGTGTGACAAGGCTGTGTTTTTTGTAACTGACTTTGTTTACAAACAAAAAAAATTGTATGATATTATTTTTATTTTTCATACAGACACTATAGTTATGTAATTATGTTAATTGGGCGTATACTTCTAGGTCACTAATACAGTATATACCTGTGGTAGATTTTCATCCGATGCATGTAGGTTTCTTAACGATGTTTTCCTTTTTTTTGTATATAGGGAAGGCAAATTAATCTACTCCACCTGATGGTAAGTGGTGGTAGAAACCAAATGCGATGACGGCCAGTACAGTCGGGAAGAATGTACAGCATTAGCCGCCCCCAAGATGCCTCTTCACGCCTCGTTTGAAGGAACCCAAGTTATAGAAGAAGGGGAACACGTGAGCTGGTAAAAAGTTCCATTTTTTGGAAATGCGATAAAGGAATGAGTTGCCAAATTTCTTTGTGCGCGATAGAATTGATGTCAGAGTTAGGCGGTGACATCGAGAGCCAGCACGCGTAGACTTATGAAGGAAGGAGGAAGCAGAAATTAGAGAGAATAATTGCTTTATTGAGTACTAGATAAATTATAAATAAAAATTAACCACATGAAAATGTGAATGGTTCTTGGCTGGCCGTCGTCGCAATTGGACTCTACTATCATTTACCATCAGGTGGAGTAAAGTCATTTGCCTTCCCGGCAAATATAAAATAGGGGGTTTGAACCTAGAATCTCAAGATATGCGTCTTAACAGCGACTAGACCGAAGTAATAGGTAATCATCCATTATGTTATATAAATTATATAAGAACATATACAATTTGCATTCTGAGTTGTTGAATAGTTATTTAAAATTTTACATTATTTTTAACTTGCCAAACGCAATATTGTACGTTGACTTATTTGAACATACATTATTTAACAAGGCTTATAATATAAAAAAACAGCTCACATGATCTTGTCTTGCTTACATAATATACGTTGGAAAGAGATGGTCATCCATTTTAAGATAGTTGACAGGGCGCAAACATCAACATTTTGTCGAGGTTAACCGTAAATGATATATAACTCCCAAGCAAGGGTCTGACGATGAAAAATGATATAAGGAAAATAATTCGCTTAAGGAGTATCTTTAGATTGACAAGGTCTCAAAAAACAAGGGCTTTTTTTCTTTACCTAAGACTTTATGTCAAAATTAATAACATGCGAATAAATAACTTTATAAAATATTCCTACTTATGGATCTTAATATATTTTTTAACGATGTAATATAATAATAATAATATTAGAAATTAATATAGAAATAGGTTTCTAAAAAGATATTAATCAATACACGTACAATTTACACACACAAATAGAACAAAGGAATCAAAACTGAGCAACTGAAATATTATTTATGAGATATCCGCCACAACCGAGAGTCCAAGCAGAAGTGTCTAAATCCAGCCTGGCCGGCCGATGAGCTTGGTAGCGCCAGTCGCCACTATTATGATCATCACGTGATCAAGTCGCGCCACTAGGTCACGCCCCGTCGGAAGACATTCCTAACAATAATAATAATTTGTAATAATAATATTTGCTTTGTATCTTCTTTTAATGTTACTTTATAACATCTTTTACCTTTTATTAATTTCAGCTTTTATGTTCTGACTGTTATTGTTATCTTACGTCATTATAAATTTTAACGTACAATAAAATGGTTTTATTTTTTATTTGCGCTCCTCTATAAAAATAATAGCAAAATCATCAAATGAAATAAAAATATCAGGAAAGCAATTATTTTTAATAAGGCGCCTATTATTATTCTATAAGCTTGCTTAAATATATTAAAACAAAAAATATACAATAAAGTGAAAAAAATATAGTATCATTAATGTATATAAATTAAAAAAATAAATTACATCATACAATAACGATGCATTGAACGTAAATGTTATTATTTATTAATATAATGGATATTAAATAAATTAAGTGATCTATAATCCGTTTAAATTTCTGGCTAATTATAATATATTATCATATAAATTAAGAGTAAAGTTCTCACATTAGTTTATATCGGTTTACGATTTACACGAATTTCATCCCTCGTATAGATATATTATATCTTATATAAGTTTGCCGGGAACTCCTTCATTAGTCTAGTGCCAAGCTTATTAGGGTTTTTTAGAATGCTGACAACTATTTCATTAAGCAATGTATGTAGCTGACGCTTGGAACGTTTCTGATTAGCTTGGCTATAGCTATATAAAGAGCATCATTACAAAGTTGACAGTACATTTTGAACCATATATCAAAACAAAATGTTACGTCATATCATGATTAAGAATTTTTCACGATCAAGAAATCATGAAGATAAAATTAAAGAAAAAGAATTTGCTATAAATATTTTAATTAGTTGTAAATTTTAATATGCATACTAAATAAATATAATAAATGCGAAAGTGAATTTGTTTATTTGTTGCGTTGGACAACAAAAATTTTACAAGGGTACCCTCTACACTTGATCTCTTGATCCCCTCTCTTTCTCTCTCTCTCTATCTCATACGACACAGTCGAAGTCAAGTTATACAGTCCACAATAGTTTTATTCAAAAAGTAACTAACTACAGTTGCTTTTCAATTACTTGTAATATAATCTTTAATCCATGTTAAGTACTTGGATACGTCGGTAAATATGGCGTATGAATTTGGATCACATATAGCGGCATCTCCTCTTGATAAACTCGCTGAGACAATTCCTCTGACGTACCAAGCACCAGGCACTTTGTTCCCGACTTTGTCACCAATTGCATCAGGTATGAATACCAGGAAACCTCCACCACTATCACCGTTACAAGCCGAGGTTCCTGAAATTATTAAAATAATTTTCATTTATAGAGATTTGAAATATTTCGCATGTGGAATATAAACATTTAAATTAAAAATTAATATATAATTTCAAATAGTAACGACGCTTATACCTATTGATGTTGCTTTTAAGATAAATGTACGACCAGCTTTTAATAAAATTTAGGTTAATATAAAACGTAGTAAATGATTAATTTATACGTACCATTAGCAAATCCAGCACAGAATTTCTTATTGTTTCTTAAAGCATTCGAATAAAATATTGGATTACTTAAAATACAAGAATAGTTAGGAATCAAGGGCATCCTTGCAGCGTGGAGAGTCGATGACAGGGAGTCAGTTCGATCGAATCCCCACCCAGCCACCTGAAATTGTTTTAAAGTCTAGGTAAATTTCAACTCAGAAATTGAAATGGTCCAGTAGTTAGAATTAGAAGTCCGACAGAATTTTCATATGATTAATTTGTGTTACTAATTCATCTATTGTCTGCAACTGCAAACCATGAAGAAAGAACTAGCTGCTAAACAACCGAGATTAGTCAATCACTCTAGGCCACTGCTGCTTCACGACAACGCAAGAACACACACTGCACAACAAACAACCACTAAGTTAGATGAGCTACAATTGGAATGTCTGCGACATCCACCGTACTCCCCGGACCTTGCTCCAACAGATTACAATTTTTTTCGGAATTTGGACAACTTCTTACAAGGAAAAAAATTCAACTCCTATGCGGCAGTCCAAACCGCCTTCAAAGAGGTTATTGATTCTCGCCCCCATGGTTTTTTTAGTAAAGGGATCAATGAACTTATGAGATGGCAAAAGTGCATAGATAACAACGGTGCATACTTTGATTAATTAAAAATACTTTATAAAAATAAAAAAAATGACTTTTTATTCCTCCTGTACATAACGCCAATTTCATATGTAAGGACCTAATATAAACACAAATTAAGCACATAAATATACAGTGGTGCTTGCCCGGGCTTGAACCCACGATCATCGGTAAATTCACGCGTTCTAACCACTAGGCCATTTCGGCTTTTTTTTTCTTTATCTATATACATACTTAAAATACTTTTACATGTTCGTATGACAAAAAAACACCTAAAAAATTATATTCCTCATAAAAAAATTATAAGAAAAAAAAGTAAAATCTTTTGAGGGTGTAATAGAAGACGATTAAATATTTTCAAAATTGGTATTTATGGCCAATTCTGCTTCTACGTCGTTGTCATTTTCAAATGGTACATATATGGTTGGTAATTACAAAAATATACCTAAAATAACTGACACTAGCATAGTTTATGAAATAGTTCAAAACTCACCGTTCCAAGGATTTCATAAGAGGTAAGTTTGTCATAAGCCTCGTCAAACCATAAGCAGGCAGGCTGTACGTAATTGTTAAACACAACTTCGGCTCTTAGTTTTAATAATGATATATCATTTTTAAGATCCTTATGGCTATATTCATCGTGGACAATTACTTGGAACACCTATAATCAAATATAAAAACGGTGATTAATGATAAAAATAATATTAATAATAGTAAAGTTCAACTACTGAGATTCTTGTGAGTTAGCATTAGAATCTATATTCAGAACCGATGGGCATTTTTTCATTTGATTGATCTTGTAAAGTTATACTTGTTTACAAGTGCTTGTAAAAGTTAAAACTTAATTGGCTGCCAAATGGATAGATGAAATTTGCCACATGTATATTCGCTTTGGAGCAACGCTGTTAAGTAAGCTCCTAAGCTTTTGATTCTTAAAGAATGACAAAAATGTATTTAGAAATTATGTTTAGCAAGTTATGCTTAGTCTGTGAAGATTGTTAAAAATAAAATCACACCTGTATTTCCTGCGTCGTTGCATCGCTTTGAAATAGGTGGTATTTTCCTAAAAATACACCCAGAACATCAGGTAAAAGTGGTGATCCATTGACAGTCGTACAATGGGCGGCTGTAATCAGAATAAAAGCAGTAAGACTACTATAAGCTTAATATAAAGTGGCAACATTTAGGAGAACGAAGTTCTTTTTTTATACACTGGTGGTAGAGCTTTGTGCAAGCTCGTCTGGGTAGGTATCACCCACTCATCAGATATTCTACCGCAAAACAGCGGTACTTGGTATTGTTGTGTTCCGGTTTGAAGGGTGAGTGAGCCAGTGTAATTACAGGCACAAGGGACATAACATCTTAGTTCCCAAGGTTGGTGGCGCATTGGTGATGTAAGCGATGGTTAACATTTCTTACATTGTCAATTTCTATGGGCGTTGGTGACCACTTACCATCAGGTGGCCCATATGCTCGTCCGCCTTACGATTCTATAAAAAAAATTTCTCATACGGAAATGAAAAGTATACAAGACAATATTTATCGTAAGGTAAAGACAGAAAGAAACAAGAATAAAATATAAAAAAGTTATCATTGGAAATATATGTATATCTGCAAATTTACAATTGTTCAATCAATGGTGAAATCTGTTATTTTAAACTTATGTATCATTGTGAATTATTAAATATAACATTATTGTATATTATTGATCAACCTTTTTTTAGATGCTAAGCGAAGATACGCGTGTAATTATTTATTTCTGCAATTTTATATTGCCATTTTTAGTAGAAGACAATGCACTTTACTTAAAAATCTTGCGAAAACAGCTTTTGCTATTATTCTTTTAATAAAAAAAAATATTAAATCAATCAAATTAATATATAAGAAATGCACATGATACACATTCCTTTATAAACATTTAGTAATTACAATAGCAAAGCTATATGTTCCATGACGTCAGAATATCTTCGTGGTCACATGGCCGTGAATGCTAGATCTACGTCATAGTACCTATTTATATGTTATTATGTAAGTGAGTAGTGGTTATTTCTGTTCCTTTTTGAATAACGTGAGTCGAAATATAGTCGTGTTCCAGACATTTGATTCTTTACTTATTAAATCATTTATCTATAGGCTATTCCAACCAAAGCACAGGAGTAAGCACAAATAAACAACATTTAGATTGAATGGAGGCCATATAAGGAGATCTTGAATAATCTATATATTCATTAAGGGATCACTTGGTGGTCAGGCTTTGTGCAAGATACTCTGAGTAGGTACCCACTCATCAAATATCCTAAAGCAAAACAGCAGTATACTGTATAGTTGTGTTCCGGTTTGGAGGGTGATTAAGCCAGTGTAACTGTAGGCACAAGGGATATAACATATTAGTTCTCAAAAAAAAGTTCTCAAAGTTGGTGGCGCATTGGCGATCAGCGGTAGTTAATATTTAATGTACTGTCAATGTATATCGCTGGTGGTGTTCACTTACCATCAGGTGCTCATTTCCTATATGGCCTTACTTTAGTTATAAGTAATAACTGTACAACCATTTCGGTAAATCTGTTGATTACAAGTAAAAATAAATAATAAAAAAAAATATTAAATCAATAAATTAAATGGATACGCGAAAAAATGGTTGGCGAGAGTGATTTGACACACATGGTCTCTAAACAGACTAGCCACTAAATGAACAAGGTAGTTTAAAGAAAAAAGGTTACCTGTTAAAACAAAATTCTTAGATATAAGTGTTCCACCGCAGACATATCTCAGTGAAGATTTCTCTTGTCTGTATATAGCTACGTGCCAAGGCCAGTCACCAGATTTCGTATTGACTCCATTGACAATCAGCTCGGTGTGCAGGATCTTGCGTTTGCCGCAAAAACGATCGGGAACGTTTTTCCGTTTCGTTACACCAACAGGCAGATCTTCAAAGTATGTCTGAAAGTTGTAATAAGTATATAATCAAAAGCATGCTTTTTTAAATGAGGAGAAAATATAGAGTTGCTGTCATTTTTTATAATATCCAACACATGTACGTGTAATAGTTTTAAACCTACATACACATGTTGTAGACTTTCATTCGACACATGCAGGTATCTCCGCGATGATTCCCATCACTGTCAAGCATTATATAAACAAAAATTAAGCATGAAAATACACACTGTATTTCCTTGCCTGTGCCTAAACCCACATTCCTCGGTTAAGATTCACTGGTTCTTATCATACCATCTCGGCATTTCCATGAGAATATATTAGAATTTTGAAATGACTATATGCTTAACAAATTAAATAAGATGTCATTGTTATAACACATATGTACCAAATTAGCTTCTTTGCAATATTCTTCTCCATTAATTTTGAGACTAGTTAAATATGGCGGCGAATATGGGGCAGGATGTCCTTTTACATTAAATGTGTACTTATCATTATTTTCAATCATGAACAGCTTGAATATATTATAAACATTGTCCTCTGTGCCTGAATATATTGCACCCGTCCCCTGAAAAAAATCAAAATTATATTATTATTACACATGGTCTCTAATCAATTCCGGTGATTATTCTCATAAAAAAATAGCCAACTGTGCAAGATATATTAAAGTGCTTCAATGTGTGCGCAAACGCAGGCGCACTTTCTATTCCCTTTCTTAAATAGTGTTTGTTAACCGATTTTCCTTTATTTTTGGTAGTTATTGACGAGTTTAAGAATTCCTATGAGATGAGAATCTGATACGACCGGAGTGAATTCGCATGGGCTTACCGTGGCTTGGAAGTCCAAATACTACCATTTTCCATCTTTCAAGTTGCTCCCCAAAATTTTATGAATGGAAATTCCCAATAAATTTAATTCACCTGGCTTGGAACCCAGGTCCTCAGGATCTAAAGCTTTATAAGTTACCTACTAAATCAACGAGACAACTACATGAATTCAATGTCTAAGCTTCAAGGCAAATGGTCGAATATTATGTAAATTTTCATACGGTGATGTGTGGTGGTTTATTATTTGCCTTTACGTGCTTGTATTCAGAGTGAGGGTGAATTGCTTTCGTGAGACACTCTCATGACATATTTGTGTCAGGTTGTGTCAGATTTAAAGATGATGTTAACTAAATACGCTTATGAGAACTAATATGAATTGTTATGTTCTTCATTTATTGGTAAATCCGAAGATCAGTGTTCCAAGCGGACTTAGCATCCTAAGTTTTCATGTGCTTAATTTATGTCCTATTCGGTGGTGAAGGAAAACATCGTGAGGAAACCTTTATACGTCGGATAAAAATCATCTACTTCGTACATTAAAGCAACGCAGTGGAGTAAGCTTTATTATTTTTTTACTTTTGAGAACATTCATGTATCAGAATTAATTCTGCTTATGTGTATCCACCATCGCGCATTGAAGTAGCGTGATGGTATAGGCTTCTAATGTTCTACTCAAGAGCAGAGAAGGTATTACTAGAAGTAGGAGAAGAACGATGTTTCTTTACCACCTGAAATATATATAGTTTTACAAGACAATGACTTGTTATGTCTAGCCATCATTAGTGCTATCAATAGGTCCATACATCTGTCTGCCTTTTGAGTATGTGTATAAATGTATTTGTTTAAACATGAATGATGCCTTTGATAAATAAGTATATATCAGATCTTTGAATTAATAGGATATTTTGATTAGTTGGAAATACTACGCAAATTTCATGTATTATTTTTTCAGTTTCATTTAAATCGACGCATAAAATGCTTTTAGTTCGATTGTAAAACAATATTGACAGATTATCATGTATACACTATAATTAATCTCAAAGGTCGGTGTTTGACTTTAGACATATAGATAAATTTCATTTAAATAAATAATAGGGACACATTACAACAATATATTATGTGATTGTTTTTATTAAAAATATATTTAAAGCAAGCAATATGTGCCCGCAGATCTTGAGATATATCTTGTGATTTTTTTCGTTATGTCTTTTAAATATCATTATCAATCAAACAATGTATATCAAGTTATCATATCAGTATTTTGTTATCGTTATTTCATCATCGGAGCATTTTCTTCCATAAATTTCAATCCCTATATTACGTTATGACAAAAAACATTCCCAATTATTCTTTAACTGCTTTCTATGAATCAGTAAACGCCTATAGATGTCATAATAATTACGTAGCTAATATCTAGTGTACAATCCCTGAAAGATTTTATTTTTTACATAGAATGTTTAAGTTAAATAATAAATAATAACATCAACACTGCCCGGAATTTATAACTTATAATTGACATTTATTTTTAAAATTACAATATATCAAAAGTATATATTATTTGTATATATAATGCCGAGATGGCCCAGTGGTAAGAACGCGTGAATCTTAACCGATGATCGTGGGTTCAAACCCGGGCAAGCACCACTGAATTTTCATGTGCTTAATTTGTGATTATAATTCATCTCGTGCTGTACGGTGAAGGAAAACATCGTGAGGAAACCTGCATGTGTCTAATTTCACTGAAATTCTGCTACACGTGTATTCCACCAACCCGCAATGGAGCAGCGTGGTGGAATAAGCTCCAAACCTTCTCCCCGAAATGAGGAGAGGAGGCCTTTAGCCCAGCAGTGGGACATTCACAGGCTGTTTCGGTTTCGGTTCGGTATATATTATTTGAATGATCGTTATATTTGAATGAGATATGATGAAAATATATTCTAATTATAATAATATTTTTTTTGTATCTTCTGAGCATAGTAAAATAGTTTATATAATAAAAGCTTAAGGGCAGTTAAAAAATTATAAATATCAGGTACCCTGTCAGTTTACGTTGCTCCTTTAATAATATTAGGGGAACAATGTGAACTTATTATAATCATATCTCACAAAGGCATATGTCTATATATTTAGTATTTAAAATACTTAGTATTTTTGTTTCAGGTAAAATGGTGAGTAAACCAGTATAGCTACAGACATTTTTTTTATAGAATAGGAAGGCGGACGAGCATATGGGCCACGTGATGGTAAGTGGTCACCGACGCCCATAGAAATTGGCATTGTAAGAAATGTTAACCATCGCTTACATCACCAATGCGCCATCAACCTCGGGAACTATGATGTTATGTCCCTTGTGCCTGTAATTACACTGGCTCACTCACCCTTCAAACCGGAAAACAACAATATCAAGTACTGCAGTTTCGCGGTAGAATATTTGATGAGTGGTTGGTACCTACCCAGACGAGCTTGCACAAAGCTCTACCACCAGTGACATAAGAGACATAACACTTTACTTCCCAAAGGCATAGGTGATGAAAGGGATGTTTAATATTTCTAACATCGTCAATGTATATGACTTATCATCAGGAGACTGATTTGCGAGTCTGTCCACTTAATATAAATGGATTTATTAATCATTTTTCCTCAAACGTACCGGTATCAATGCAGTTTCTGAATCGAATGTAATTCGCAACTCCGTGGCTATAGTCAGTGATTTCTTTATTGTTATATTATAACCATCTTCTAATCCAGTTTTGAAAGACGATACTATATCACCGTTATGAGGACAGGGCGACGCTTGCAGAACAGGCAACACTGGTCTTATACTCTTATGGAATTTGATTGAGTTCACCTTGATTATTACTGATAATAATATTAAGAATGTTTTATATATAAGTTTCATTATCAACGATTAATAACTTTATGTTAAATAACCAAACATATTGATCACTTCATAAGTTTTTCTAAACTATTTCTTCCATCTTTAATCACTTTGTAACTTTGTAATACACATTGCATTAATGTTTTGCTTTTAATATTTAAACTATATCACTTAATACGAGTTTCATCTGAGAAGATGCGAGTTGAACTACTTGACAGATCATCACGGTGACAGCTAGGATATAAAACCAGTTTAAGTTTAAAATTACCATTTTTCTTTCAATGTTGAAATGTTGTTGTTATCTTGTGGTCTTCTGTTGTTCATGATTATTTGTTTGGTACGTCAAACTATGTAATACATATAATTTATTCTGCTGAAAATGATGAAACTTCGTATCATGTGTTAAGTGCGACCCAGTGTATTTATAAGGCACATTTACTATAATTAAATACCATGATTGTGAAGTAGATTTTCAGCTAGTACATTGCTACGTTTAATAAATTATTATTAAAAAAAAAAACTCGACTTAAAACAAGTGCTAAATAAGCTTCATATTTTTTATTCTTTCTCTTGTTATCTCTTTCTTCTCTCTCGTGTAACCAAATACACACACGTGTCGCGACCTTAACATCTTACTCTCAATTTTCGCTTACCTAATTATCGGTCGGGTATTTGCTTTTGTTACAAATTTTTTATTTTTTATTTCAGTTCAAGTTCCTTAAGCAAATCTATTAGTTTCTAAAACACGTTTGTGAAGATACGAATACCTGTTAAATGTGAATATACTATAAATCGTTTTTTTTTTAAATCTACTTAGCAGATTAGAGCATGCTAAATACAAAGATATGTAAAACACGCAAAACAATCCTGTCTGAGGCAGTGGGGTAAAAAATATGGTGGGTTGTCGTAATTAAGAACATTTTGTTTTATTTGCCCATTTTAAAGAAATATCTGCAACATCGAGAACAAGAATTACTCGTTTCATATCATTGTTTTTGTTAAGGAAAACTACTAAAATAATAACTCATTATGACATTTATCGTTAGGGAATAAGAACTATTATTCTATAACGGTCACCTTTGTGAAGATAAGCAATAAATATTTGGTTTTCACCTCAATTCAAGGTCATGTTTTTATTAGAAAATATCCTTATCACGATTTTATTTATAATTGATTTATAATATTGATGATGAGAATTCCCTTAAAAGGTCATAAGTACAAATACATTGTTTGTATTTATGTACGTATATCTGTATTTATGACCTTTTAAAAGATGTATATCTGTTGGTATGTAAGATAATTTTTTTTTTGCACTTCCTAAGGTATATACTTCTCACGGTAGCATGCGAAAGCGATCCCGTGGCGCTCCTCGCTGAGACGGAAAGGGTACCGCTGGTTTTTTAGTGGGTACTCCGATGTTCGAGGCGCACTCGGCGCCTTGTACACCGGTGAGCCCCACATACCTCCCATTGTTCCCGTGCGGGAAACGCGTAACGCGTTTTTCCAGCGAAAAAAAAGGTATATAATGCTCTTAGCAGTAACTCCTCTTGTAACTTTTTTTTATTTACGTAACGGGGGAGGGGTAGTAGAGAGTATTACTGTTGTGATGTTAAATATAATAGTTGGTGAGCTGGATGGTATCCAGACATACAGATACGATGGCAGTTAGCAGATACAATCTATTATAATTAATCTTACAAGTTAGTTTACTGGTGGTAGAGCTTTGTGCAAGCTCGTCTGGGTAGGTACCACCCACTCATCAGATTTAGTACCGCAAAACAGCAGAACTTGGTATTGTTGTATTCCGGTTTGAAGGGTGAGTGAGCCAGTGTAATTACAGGCACAAGGGACATAACATCTTAGTTCCCAAGTTTGGTGGCGCAGAGTGATGAAAGCGATGGTTAACATTTCTTACAATGCCAATGTCTATGGACGTTGGTGACCACTTACCATCAGGTGGCCCACATGCTCGTTCGCCTTCCTACGCTATAAAAAAAATTATGACAGTTTAGTTAGTGATTTATAAATAAAAAAATCAAGACTAAATATTTTCCACCAAGACAACTGATACAGTGTAGATTTATAAAATAAAACGAATATTATTCCTATTAAATATGTAATCAAAAGAATTATAATACAAAACACTTTAAAGTAATTTTATAATAAAAACTATAATCTTAACAAATATTTAAATCATTCGCCATTATAAACGTTGCTTAGGGGTTGTTTAATTGAATAATCATTTATCTCTTTCAGTCATTATTGATTTGATATTCAAAAGAAGAAGACAGCATGCACACCGTTACATAGAATGACCGGTTATGTTTTATAGTTGGTTAACAATCTTACAATTTATAACAAAGTAACCCATTTTTGGAATAGCTACACGTAAAATCAATTTTATTTAAAATTTTATATTGAGAGAGATTTCTGTTAATATTTTTTTTCTTAATTGCATTTAATCCATATGATCATTTATCCAGTCTGTGTAAGCTCCAATATCTGTGAAGACGACGTATTCAGTTGGATCACAAAGCGCGGTATCAAGCTTGGCAACACTGAGGGACACGATTCCCCTCACATACCAGGCACCTTTGACATACCCCTTGATAAAATTACTATCCTCATAAGGCACGTAGACAGAAAATCCACCGCCACTGTCACCATTACACGCTGATGTCCCTAAAAAAGTTTATGGCTGTGTTTAAGTTTATGACCAAAATGGCTGTTTTTTCTTTTTCAAAATTGTAAACAATTATTTTCTTTCACCAGTTCTTCTCAGATTGACCGATGACCCGAGAGTACTTGATCATGGTAGTATCGCTGGACGTAACAAACGTTTTTTTAGGTACTCCCACACCATCCAGTGGTACGTACTAGACACACAATTCGTCGGCGAGTCCCACATTCACCTCATGTGGGGCAAACACGTTATTGCGTTTTTCTAGCGAGATAAAAAGGGCACTCCCAATGGCACTTTTACTTTGACTATCAATACGTAAATGTAAGGTTTTAGTCGCCAGACTGGTGACGCACTAAATAACTTACCATTGCGATGTCCAGCGCAGAACTTCTTGCCATTAAGAATTGTGGCAAAGAATAAGGGCTTACTTCTTATACATTCCAAATCTCCTATCATTGGCATTGTCGCTTCCTGAAGGACTGTTGAAAGTGATTCCGTCTGGTCAAAACCCCAGCCTGTCACCTGAAGTTTATTATAATATCTTAATCGGCCTGGAGTATGTTCTAGTTGAGCTAATTCCAGGCTGGTAACCTTTAGATTACATAATGTCGTTGGACCTTGTGTCTGTCCTAATGTGATATTAGATATTTCCTAGTGTAGAATATAAGGCTATTTACGAAATAATAAATTATTTGAGCGAAGCCAGACGATATTCAATCATTCAATTGATCGTTTTAGAATTCAAGTTGTCGACGAAGGATCCAAAGTATGAATGAGCAACTATTTTTAAATCGTCAAAATATCAAGAAATTATATATATATATATATATATATATATATTGCCTATTATATTTTTTAATTTAATTATAAATTAATTTGTACTTACTGTACCATGAACTGTCTGAGATGGTAGCTTCTCTTGCAACTTATCAAACCAAATACACGCAGCTTGTATATTTGAATTAAACTCAACAGCTGAACTCATTTTCAGTAGTGCAATATCATTATCAAGTGTTTTAGGTAAAAAATCTTCATGAGCGATTACTTCGTATACCTTAACAAAAGAGAAAATTGTAAAATGTGATTATAAATTATTACACTGTCTAAAAATGTATTTATTAGAATATTTATGTAGCAATTGTCAAGGACGTATTCTTTATTTTTGTATTCCCTCAAATTCTTTTCTAAATTTTCGATAACTATATATATATATTTTAAATATATAGGCTAGCGCTTGACTGTTATCACACCTGATGGAAAGTGAGATACAGTCTAAGATGGAGCGCGCTTGCCTAGAAGATGCCTATTCACATTGTAGGTGGTGAGGAAAACGGAGGTCGGGAGGGTATTCCAGACCTTGGCGATGCGTATCAGAAACGAGGTAGCAAATCTTTTCGTACGTGTCTTAAATACGTCAACTACGTACGGGTGGAGATCTTTTCGATACCTCGCAGTTCTATGGTAAAAAGGTGACGGGGGAACCAAATTAAATAGTTCCTGAGAACACTCTCCAAAATATATCTTGTAGAATACCGACTATTATTATATAATTAAAGCGAATCAAAAATATAACGCTACGCGTTTAAAATATTTATTTTTTTTGCTGTCGAAATTGCTTATTTATATATTTCGGTTCATTCAATTCAATCCGAGAATAAGATTTAAGCCGAGATGGCCCTGTGGTAAGAACGCGTGAATCTTAACCGATGATCGTGGGTTCAAACCCGGGCAAGCACCACTGAATTTTCATGTGCTTAATTTGTGATTATGATTCATCTCGTGCTTTACGGTGAAGGAAAACATCGTGAGGAAACCTGCATGTGTCTAATTTCACTGAAATTCTGCCATATGTGAATTCTACCAACCCGCATTGGAGCAGCGTGGTGGAATAAGCTCCAAACCTTCTCCTCAAAAAGAGGAAAGGAGGCCTTTAGCCCAGCAGTGGGACATTCACAGGCTGTTACGGATTACGGAATTCAATCATAATTTTATAATTGAATATTTTTCATGATTAAATATCCGGTGACGCGAGCCTGTTCTGGTTTTTTATTTTTATGTCATGTCCTAACAACACGCTTAATACTCGCTACTTAAATATTTTGCTTCCAAAACGCCCTGAATGCTGCTATCATTAGGCTCTAATTTAATATATGACTTTAAAGTCAAGAATTATTATCACTGTATTAAAATTAAAACAGACCCCTCTTTCTTGAGAATTAACATTTCCTCCAATTAAATTGTGTTTTCCCAAGCTGATACCAAGCGATTCTGGCAGGACAGCTGCGTTGTTAATCGTCACACAATGAGCAGCTATAACGTTAACATTGATTTAATTATAATTAAATTTAATATATTTAAAATTATAAATTATCATATTATACGAAATATCTATATATTTTTTTTAATATTTAAAAATGTATATAAAACTTATACTAATATTAGCGGCTCCGGCGGATGTTGTACTGCCATAATACAGTATTTTTTTCATTTGGTGACATACTAACAGTACTACCTACCAAGTCCAATTGTATTTTCAAACCACCCAGAGACCTATTGAAATATACACACAAAATTTCATCCAAATCCGTCCAGTCGCTTAGGGGGATTTAGGTGACAAACACACGTACAAAAGAATTGTATATATTAAGAAGACATATTGATGAGTTGATGATATCATTGGATTTACCAGTTAAGACGTAAATATTGGAAATCAGTGTTCCTCCACAAATGTACTTCAACGTTGCTCTTTCGATCCTAAATAAAGCGACATGCCACGGCCAATCACCAGGTTTTGAGAGGAACCCATTCGTGATTAGTTGATTGGGTCCTTTGCGCCTCCCACATTGAAGATTTGGTACATCTGGCCTTGGTTCAGCGCCAACTGGATGCCGTTGAAAATAGCCCTATTAAAGAAAAGTTTTATGAGAAACTGGAAAAGCAGCATAATGTCGCAAAGTTTCGTCCAAAACAGAATGCAGATTTCTTCACCATACATTCGTCGACTCTTGAGATAAATTATAAGCAAAAATACTAGAAAATTAATTCGTTATATATTGTTAAATTAATAAACAACAAAATTCAAAACAATAGATATCTACACTTTCGCTATCTCGAAATATTGCAAGTATTCTAAATTGTAGGAATTTAATATAGGTCTTAGCTTGAAGTGATACAGGCATTTTACATAAACAATTATAAATCGACATTTATTTAAAAACAAAATACTTACAAAATCAGGTTCCTTGCAGTTTTCCTCGCCTTTGATTTTGACGCTTAATAGATAAGGTGGCAATAAAAAGAAATGTCCTTTAACAACAAACTCCAATGTATCAGTATCGTTAAGTAATACTAATTTAAAGACGTTATTTCCTAATGTGACAAGCCTAGTCAGAGATTTTTCCTGAAATAAAAAACATTTTGTTTATTGTAGTACTAAATTAGTATTTATAATTAAAACGGTCGTTTTTGTCTAGTGGCTAGCCTGTACTGAATATTATTGAATCCGACAATGATTGGACTTTGTTTTAAGAAAATTGTTAAAAACAGCACGGAGATAACATAAAGGCAGCAAAACGCACAAAAATACTTTCTATACCTGATCTTTCGATACTGGAGTTATTTATTAGCACTCTATTTTAAAACTAAATTAATGTCATATTACTTTACAGCAGATAATCTCCAAAATGATTTCAAATTTTGTACTAAGGTACAAGAGGTTTTAGGTAAGCAAAATATACAATTTAATCCATTGTAATTGAAAATTACGTATCTATATTACACTATGCTGTCAAATGTCATTTTTAATAGCGATAAAAAAATGTATTAGATAGCCTTTTTATATAGACTGAAGTGTGTTCACTTAGTGGTCGAAATTTGACTACAATCGTTTTTTTTTCTATTTTATCGCTATATATTTTTTATTCATAACACAAAAGCTCGTTTATACCTGACAATAAATAAATAAAAACAAATTAAGTTGACAAAAATAGAAGAAAAAGTACAAAAACCTGACACTGATTTGTCTTTGCCTTGTATATATCGAGAAAGGTGAAAATAGAACTATATATTATAATATCACAGGATTCATCATCATTACAACCGACGGGAGGGGGGGATTAGTAATGCTTAACGTGGGTTATACTAGTTTCCACCTTCACCTTCGCTCTATGTGAGATGTGAAGTGTAAATTACCCTATACCCTATTCTGATTTCCTGACAATGTGTATGCAAAATTTCATGATGATCGATTCAACAATGACGTGAAAGCGTAAAAAACCGACAAAATCACTTTCGCATTTATATTCGTAAGAATTATATCCCGCAACCGAAGGATCTATTTACTATTGGCATAATTAGTTTAAAAACCACTAAAACATTAATAAAATAATCTGAATATTCATTTACCTCTGTTATCATTGCTTCCATGTCGAATTTCAATCTTATTTGAGTACCTTTAGTTAATCTTCTTTTAATTTGAATAGTGTACCCATCACTTAATCCAGGGGAAAAATATGAGACAATGTCATTTGTGTCATTGCATGGTGTGTCATAATAACGTGGAATTGAAGCTATGCTACCGGATAAGTCTACTTGACATTTTGTATGTATCACTAAAATTACTATTAGCAATAAACTGGACTTCATTAAGATCATATTAGTTTCTTCACTATTATGGTCCCTTAGATCCGATTAATTTTACGTATGACCATTAAGCAAAGCTGGATAGATACTAGAATATTTTAAAGCTAACAGCGTATGCTTCTCAAGTTACGAATCGTGTTACAGAAAAGTATATTTTTGATGTGTCCGTGTTTTTATTTTCTTATATTCATATGAAAAATATTTTTTGTCTTATTTTTAGTGCTCCACATCCCGAGGCCTTGAGTCAAATACTGGACAATTGAATTAAATGTTTTATTAATGGAATGAACGGTTTTTTTCAGTCAGAATATTTGCAGTAGCTTCCTGTTTGAAAGCTAGCTGTGTTTATAATCTCGTACCTCAGGAAGCACGTAAAGCGGTCTGTCTAACAGCTGAACTATTTCAGGTCGTGCTGGCAATGACGAAGAAAAAGACATAATATTTCTTATAGTTGCAATGTTTATAGGTGGTTGTGATTGTGATTGTTTACCACTTAACATTGGCTCTTTACCAGACTGCCTGTAGGATAGCTTGTAGAAGTCTCATTACAAGGCTAATGCCCTTTCTCGTCTTAAGAATAAGGTTTGGAACTTCCTGATAACTAATTTAAACTGGATATCTTCAATTTTTCAAATATATAATATTATATTCATTACACATTATTTTAAAACCTGGACACTTTGAATAATCCCTTACAGGTGCATTTTTTCGCGCAACATAATAAAAGTCAAGGTTAGTACTCGAAAACAAGTTCTACAGTCAATAAATATTTATTACTATATAATCCCTGTATACGATAATAATATGTATAAGATATTAATCGCTCATCACAACCTTAACAATAAAATCTTTATATAATTATTATATCCGTAATCTGACAGTGATCGTCTTGCGGTCGACGAAATAGAATTGGTTTTTAAGTTGTTTAACTATCCTTATCTAACCTTTACATATCACCAGATCATTGTTCTCTATTCAAAACTTTAAAATAAAATAAATGCATTTACTTATAATAATATTATTTTACATGATCAAAATTAAATATAAAGTAACCACCGGTTCGGAACGTAGATACTACAAGGAACTCAGTAGTCACTCTTTTCTGACAATTAAATTGCAGCCGTTATTATCTATCGTGCATTAAATTCAATGAAAATCAAATCAACATTTTTATGTCGTCTTACGGCCTTACTTACCAACGTTGCGTAGCGTGTGATTAGTTAAATAATGCTTTATCTTCTTCTTGCAAATGTCAAATCAGTAAAGACAGAAAAAGAGAAGTCAGTTTTAAACTAAACGCTAACGTAACGTAAATAAGGACCTTATTTAATAGTATATAATATTATATCGAGTAATATGCTTTATTAATCAAAGTTTTCTTAACATGTTATTTAAATTGATGTTCAAGCTTATATAAAAGTATTTTGTATCACACCACTGTTGTTAATTTTCGTTGTAAGACAATATCGTTGAACAGCTAGGAAGCCTCCATTCGTTTAATTTATCAGCACCGCTTTACTTGTTATATGGCGCTTATGGGTTTATGGGTATTGCTGGATTGATCTTAAGAAGCTTAACGTATATGACCTCTACATTTTGACTTGGTTTTTGGCGTGTATTGGATTATGAGAGTGAGGGAATAGAGAGTTCATCTGTGTCTGCGCACACGCTTGAGCACTATAATATATCCTGTGCACTGGGAACATATCTGGAGATTGCCCGCTGTGACCTTCAAAAATCATTTCACATTATGAGCAAAATTATATACTTTTAGACACACTAGTTTAGGCAATGCGTCGTCTGACAGTCGGTGTTAAGCTTTTATGTACTATATAGTTGAATTAACTTCTTCATTATACACTATATACAAGTTTAGGCTATACATCGTGTCAGTCAAGCATTATGAAGGTGAATTGACATCTTCACTGTAAATCGGATTCTGAATATGACTGTCCTGATAGTCAACTTGCTATCTCGCAGTGGCAATAAAATAAACAGAGACAATTTATTGCTATAAGAAAAAATCTCATGTTGACCGTGAATGGTAATCCAATTTTAATAGTCATTTGAGTATTCATAAAACAAACAAATTCATACTTCATTGCATTTTTGTTTATTTTTATAAGATTTCAATTATTTTATTACTAGCTTTATTTTTATGGACAAATGTTTTTTTCTCGTTTTAAATTTGGTCTTTTAGTATTAGTATATTCACGATTCATAGCAATTAACATGTAATCGTTCTAACCGAATACTTGAAAACTATGTTATGTTTTCCTTAACGGAACAACAGATACATAATTTAAAACTTAAAAACGTATTATACGCCTTATAAAATCCGTGCAATAAAAATTCAATAAGTTTTTTTTAAATCCAAATCAAACACGATAAATTAAAAAAATATACAAAACTGCTATGCTTAATTGAATATAAAAATAATTCCCATCTTATTAATTACTGGATTATTGTATGGGGGTTTTGAATTGTTTATTTAATTTCAATTTAATTTAATCCATATGATCGTTTATCCAGTCTGTGTATTGACCAACGTCTGTGAAGACGACGTATTCATTCGGATCACAAAGCGCGGTATCAAGCTTGGCAACACTGAGGGACACGATGCCCCTCACATACCAGGCACCTTTGAGATGCCCTTTAATAAAATTGCTATCCTCGTATGGCACGTAGACGACAAATCCTCCGCCGCTATCACCATTACAGGCTGATGTTCCTGAAAAATATAATTGGTACATTATTTTTTTCCAAATATCACAGTCCTTACAAGTTGATTGGTGTATTACTGATTCCTCATTTCGCTTTCCTTAAATAAGCTTAACCAATTGATATTGTTATCACTTATCAATTTTACCGCTAACGTAATTGATGTTGGATTTGTACATTGGGTTGCTATGCTCCGTTGAAGACAAAACATTATATTTAATGGAATCAGTTTTCATAGTAATAAAATTTTTAATGCGCTACCATTTTGATCGCCACTACTGACATTGTTGTGCAGGGGAGGAATAAACGCGTTATAGCTACTGAACCACCTCAGCTGGTTGATGGTAGGTATATTTGATATAATATCTTGTATTATGTGTGTTTGAGTGTGTTTGAAAAACATATAATTGATTAAAATTGAATCGACTTATAATAAGTATGGTATGGACTTCATCAAAATTCTTCATCTAAAATACATATGACGTAATCAGATATTTATTACAGTAGATGTTAGGTGCTGTTACAAAAATTATATCTTGTGGACATTTAAAAAATATAATTTTATCTATGTATGTTGAACGTATATCATTCACTTTCAATAATTTTGTCGATAAACTATTCTTGAATATCAAAACGAATACCGGTACGTATTCATTCAATCAATTTTGAAAAAGTCAACACAAAACAAGGCAGGCTGTCTGGCTTTTGACTAAAAACTTTATCAGAGCGCTTTGAACATTTTACGTTTAGAATTTTTCGGAAAATTTCAATTCGAATTGCAGAACTAGCAGTTAGTAATGGACATTGCAGTCGCTGTTTTACTGCTTATAGGTGACTGCTTATACCTGTGTAACCTTTTAAGGGTTTGTTAAATGGAAGTTTTTGAGCTTACTAAAGAAACTGAGCGGAATATTTATTTTAACAATTTTTAGAAATATATTTTTATTTAAATCGGTCTAGATACGATCGTTCATAATATACTAGCTACCTGTTCCGGCTTCGCATGGGTCGAATCATCGTCATATTTCAGACAATTAAATTAAAACTTTATTGAGTTATATACAGAACTCAAAAAACAGCCGCGATTGCCCAGTGATTAGAACCCGTGAATCTTAACCGATCATCGTGAATTCAAACCCGGTTAAGCACCACAGAATTTTCATGTGCTTAATTTGTGTTTATAATTTATCTTGTGGTTGACGGTGAAGGAAAACATCGTGAGGGAACCTGCATGTATCTAATTTCACTGAAATTATGCCACATGTGTATTCTACCAACCCGCAGTGAAGCAGCGTGGTGGAATAAGCTTCAAACCTTCTCCTCAAAAGGGAGAGGAGGTCTTAGCCCAACAGTAGGACATTAACAGGCTGTTACTGTACTGAGTTATATACACCTAACTAATAAGGAGGGTACTCATGAATAACTTCGTGGTGAAAACCGTATGAATATCTGTTCGATTATTTCTGTGTTTAACGCATTCAGATAGACAAATAGATAGATAAACAACTTCTTTTCCCTGAACTTTAAAAGTTTGCTGGTTTTACCCAAAAACACAGTTCCAGCAGGCAGAGCTCACATATACAACACGTGTCTATGAATAGTTCTCAATAATTTCCCCTGCTAATTGATATCAAAGACCAATTCATGTCACCTCAATATTAATTGGTCCCCACATAGTCTTGATTTAACCCTATACACTTTTCCTTTGGGGTTATTTCTAAATCCGTTATGAAATAAAAGCTACACGGAGTCTACCCGCTGAGCCGTAATAAGAAATTTCAGTGTTCGATTAACTGAGTGCCGCAGACGTAAGGGTTTCCATTAAAGTAATATTATGTTTAATGAATCACTGCCCAACATGTGTCCTTAAATAACTTAGTTTTTCTTAAATTTCAGTGTTAAACATAAACTTTATTTTTACCTAAAATTAGGAACCTAATATATGTACCTAAATATTATTGATACAAAGCTTACCATTACGATGACCAGCACAGAACTTCTTCCCATTTAGAATTGTGGAATAGAATAACGGCTTAGTTCTTATACATTCCAAATCTCCTATCATTGGCATTGTCGCTTCACGAAGTACGGTTGAAAGTGATTCCGTCTGGTCAAAACCCCAGCCTGTAACCTAATTAGAAGAGTATTATAATATTAAATAAATATTTCAATAGTTTTTTTTTTAATTCAGCTACGCTCTCTTCGTATTACTTGGTGCTTACTCGTGTAAAAAAATATGCGCTATTCAACTCAAATTTGATGTTACGAGTGCAAAGATAAAACGGTTATTAAATTATAGCATTAATTTGCTGTTTAACTGACCAAAATAGCATTATTATTTAAAAACAGACGTTTCTTCGTTGCGAACAAGTTTCGATTTTCTGAACTTCTAAACGTTACATTCATGTTTTCTCGTGATTTTTTACGCATTACTACCACCGAGCTATTAGTTGGACTGGCCTGGAATCGTAACGTCGTATTTTTGTTTACATTCTAGTAGAACAAAGGACCTTTTCAATCTTCCGGTGAAAAATATGTCTTTTAAAAATTTTCTTTTATTATTGAATTGAAAATAAAAACTTTAAAATTTCATTTAAAGTCATAAATTGTAAGCCGGTCTGTGGCCCTTTAAATAAATGCTTAGAAACTCATACCACCACACACAAATACATATATATGTGTACGTAACAGACATTCATACGACACATGAATCATCGAGTTACATTCAAGACCTGAAAATGTCTTCGGTTTAGACCTAAGTTATATCTACTAGGTTGGGTTTCTCTTATAATTTAATTTACTTCTAACATAATTAATACTTACTGTACCGAGAACTTCATAGGTCGGTAGTTTTTCTTTCAATCTATCGAACCATATACACGCAGGTTGTATGTTTGAATTAAATTCAACCGCTGAACTCATTTTCAATAATGCGATATCATTATCAAGTATTCTGGGTACGAACTCTTCATGGACTATTACTTCGTATACCTTAAAATTAACATATTTATTAAGTGCTTGTTTTCGCTCGAGGCTTCAGGCTTCAGTGGCTTGTATGTGACAACAGACATTTATAATATGGATTATTATTAAGGAACATTATAAAACCAAAGTTTGACGAATTATTCAAGTAATGTGATCACTATTTTTATCTTTACTTGTTGTACTAAACAAACAGACGGTTCATCTGATGTTAAGTTGTTACCGCTGCTAAAGCACATTTGCAGAACTGGCAATGCAAGGACTTTGAGTTTTATGCCTCTTAAATAGTAGTAGTAGTAGTAACAGACTGTGAATGCCCCAGTGCTGGGCTAAGGCATCCTTTTAAAGGAATAAGATGAAGGTTAGCAGCTTTCCATCGCACTGTACGCATGCTTAATCCGAGGGTAGGACCAATGAAAAGTTATTAGGTTTTTTGGCGAAAAAATCTCAGTAGCAACTTGAAGTCTGGAAGTAGTATTAACATTTCATATGTCTCGCAAAGTATATAAAACCGTTAGTTATTTAATTCTTTTTTATCGTGTCACATTTTGCCGTCCTATCGGATTATGAGAGTGATTGCAGGTAAACTTATGGTTGAAAAGATATTATTTTACATGATATATAGGTAGAGTTGTTTTGATGCAAAGTCAAGTATAAACGTGGTCGTAAACATTATATAATGTGCATTTCAAACAAACAAACAAAAACAAAAAACATACCCCTCTTTCTTGAGAATTGGCATTTCCTCCAATTAAATTGTGTTTTCCTAAATTAATACCAAGCGATTCTGGCAGGACAGCTGCGTTATTAATCGTCACACAATGAGCAGCTATAACGATGACATTGATTTAATTAAAATCAATTCTTATGCAATTAAAATTATCAATAGTAATATTATAAAGCCAATAGTTAGACTATAAACAATATTTGTATTATCAACATTTTCTAAGATAAATGGTAAAGGCTATTTGAAATTGATTTAATATAATATATGTGTTTTATGAATTTACCAGTTAAGACATAAATATTGGAAATCAGTGTTCCTCCACATATGTACTTCAACGTTGCTCTTTCCATCCTGAATATTGCAACGTGCCACGGCCAATCACCAGGTTTTGTGAGGAGTCCATTAGTGATTAGTTGATTAGGTCCTTGACGCCTCCCACATTGAAGATTTGGTACATCTGGCCTAGGTTCAACGCCAACTGGATACCTTTGGAAATAGCCCTATTAAAAATGATTATATAATTTAATGTCTTATAAATACTATATAATACTAATCATTTATTTAAGCTTGATTGAGTATTAAGATGCAGCGAGTCTTTAACTCAAGATCTTATTTTATTGACGCAAAGTCGAGTTTTATATTTCCTGTACTGTTGTTTACAAAGCGCCCGTTATATCTTGGATTCGCGGAATGTTATTGTTACTTATTACTAGTTACTTTATGTTCTTATTTAGTATTTCTAGAATGTACTATTTTTTTAATAGCTGTATCTGGAAAGTGATTTTTTAGTGCTGGCGTTGGTTGTTGTTGATTTTTGTTAAACTATGAAATCTTTACAGACGTTTTGATACACCCTCTTTGGTGTACCTTTCTATGATTTTGTTGAGTTAGTAGCTTGATATGTCTGTTTGTTTTTAATTCCAGGCAGCATCTAAACTCAAATTTCAGAAAAACAATTTATAAAAATATTGTATTCAATGTATTATCTGTGCTATAGAAATAAAATGTTAATTTCTCGTTGGAATTTTATTACGTTAAAGCTTATAACAGTTTAATAATACTGCTCCGCGCGGCTTCGCCCACGTTAACCGTTACTGCTCCAATTCCAAAGGCTGTAGCTTAATGTTATATAACATATAACTATTCTAATTAATTCTAGCTATCAAACTCATTTTTTTCATATCCGACTTGAAGATTCAAATAAATACATTCTTCAGCTTTTTAATATTTGTATAAATATTATAATTTGCACTTACGAAGTCTGGTTCATTGCAGTTTTCCTCACCCTTGATCTTGATGCTCACCAGGTAAGGTGGCAACAATGAATATTGTCCTCTAACTTCGAAATTCAATATAGTAGTATCATTCAGTAATACTAATTTGAAAACGTTGTTTCCAAGCGTAACGAGCCTAGAAATTTCCTTATTCTGGAAAGAAAAAACGGATTTGTTAGATATTTTTTTTTTTTTTTTCATTTAAGTTTACAAAACTGACTTACAACTAGTGCATACAAAATAAAATCTACGCTAAACAGAGTGTTAATAAGTTGCAGTCTTCTGGATGTAAACCTAGCATGCTTTAAAAAAACATATTTAACAAGAACAGTACTTGTGCAATTACTAACTAGTTAATTATTTAATTATTACATAAACTAATGTGATTTTGTTTTAAGTTTATTCTTAAGAGAACCAACAGATTCACTAAAGACATCTAGGTGTTGACGACTACAATTCGCAAGCGAGCAAATACGGTAAATTGGCGAATGTTGACCAAGATTTGATTTGACATCAGGTAGGCTAAATATTTTACGATTTTGTAAACGGCTACCTTGACGCGGAATGTAGAAACTAATTTTAGCAAGTAGATCAGGTGCATCAATATATCCGTGCAATAATTTGTATAAAAAAAGAAAGTCAGCAGCTTCTCTTCTATATTTAAGAGTTTGCACTTTATAATTAATTAGGCGTGCATCGTAAGAGTTAAAATTCTTAGCATTTAGATCTGTGTACGCTAAGTAATATAGAAAACGTTTTTGTACACGTTCTATTCTATCAGAGTGCACCTCATACCCAGGACTCCAAGCAACTGAACAATATTCTAGGATACTCCTTATTATACTATTGAAAACTAATATTGTCAAGCTTGGATCTTTAAAGATTTTCATTAATCTTAACACCAGACCAGATACTTGCGAGGCTTTTGATATGATGTAATCAATGTGATCTCTAAAGCTTAAGGTGTTATCTATTATCACCCCGAGATCCCTTACACTCGTTGACTCCGTAAGGGGCGTACCGTCGATGTAGTAAGTGTGTTTTAGTGGTTTTCGTTTTCTACTAAATGTAATATGAACACATTTATCCTTATTTAGAGTCATACGATTTGCAAGACACCAACAAACAAGGTTGTCGATGTCACTTTGCAGGATTTCTATATCCTCTGGTGATTTAATTTCCCTGTATATTTTTAAATCATTTGCGTATATTTGATATTTGGATTTAAGTACTTTTCCAACATCATTAATGAAAACAAGGAAAAACAAAGGTCCTAGGTGTGACCCTTGCGGTACACCAGAGGGTATATTACATTCGAGAGATTTAAAACCTTTCATGGCAACTAATTGGGATCGATTCTTTAAGTATGACTCACACCAACGTAACAAGGAACCATGAATACCCATACATTCCAATTTGGTTATAAGAATGTCGTGGTGGACTAAGTCGAACGCTTTTTTAAAATCCAGATATATAGCATGTACCTCATTATTCTTATCCACAGCTTCAGAAATATCAGATATGTAACTAACTAGATTAGATGTTGTGGATTTATGTGGACAAAAGCCATGCTGGTATGAATCAAAGTAAGGTTTTAAATGAGAATACATCTTTTTTTGAATTAGTGACTCAAAAACTTTCCCAAAAGTAGATAGTATGGATATTGGTCTGTAATTAGTTATATTATTAATGTCTCCAGACTTATGAATTGGTGTTATATAAGCAACTTTCCATTTAGCTGGGAATATTCCCGATTGAAGTGATTTATTATATATAGTTGTAAGAGGGTTAACTAAAACTTTAGCACAATTTTTAATAAATATAGGTGGTATTAGATCGGGTCCCGCCCCTTTATTGCAATTTAAGGATAGAAGCTGTGTTTTAACCTCATGGTCTGTTACAGAACATTTGGCGTATGTGTTATTAGTACATTTAATACTAGTTAAATATTTTGGGTTGAAAGGTGGTAACTTATGTGTGGTATCATAGATCGACTGAAAATTATAGGAAAAAAGATTACATATTTCCTGTCCTCCTGTAGCTTTTCTATCATTTAATATCATTTGATTGGGAATCGACTTAGAATTGCATTTTCTGTCTTTAAAATATTTCCAAAAGTATGTAGGGTTGTTACGAATATGGTCTGATATATTTTTTTTGAAGAAATCATAGCATTCAAATATCATTTCGTTTGAGCGATCTCTTAGGAGATCATAAGTGTATTTATCCATAGGATTTTTATACTTCTTGAATACTTTATGATATTTTGATTTTTCCTTAAGAGTACGTATTAGAGAACGTGAATACCATATGGGATGCTTGCCATCACGGGGTTTGGATTTTGGGGTATTTTTGTAAATAGCATTTAGATATAAGCTTCTTTATAAAAGATGATGCGTCTAAATGTTAACTGCGGGTATATTAAATTAATAATAATTAAAGTTATTTCCTCGCCACTGTATTTTATCTCCGAATAATAAGAAGGTCTAGATCCTATGGCGAGCTTGAAACCTTTTCACAACATTACTAGGACGGACAGATGGACGTTAACATTTTGTCAGAAAGGCACTGGTGGTAGGGCTTTGTGCTAACTCGTCTGGGTAAGTACCACTCACTCATCAGATATTCTACCGCAAAACAGCAGTATCTGGTATTGTTGTGTTCCGGTTTGAAGGGTGAGTGAGCCAGTGTAATTACAGGCACAAGGGACATAACATCTTAGTTCCCAAGGTTGGTGGCGCGTTGGCTATGTAAGCGATGGTTCACTGTTCTTACAATGCCAATGTCTTACGGCGTTGGTGACTACATACCATCAGGTGGCCCATATACTCGTCCGCCTTCCTATTCTAAAAAAAAATATATGTCGTCTTGTGACATAATTAATTTACTATTATATATTTATATACTAAAATATATTGATTTACTATTCATACAATGTGACTGTCATCATCGTAGTTCTAATATTATATACATGATTGTATAAAACATGATGATAAGAGCAAAGGCTATCAGCTCTAAAGTCAACACTAGAATAGTAATTTCGCTTATGCAAGTATATATCCTCAAAACGGAGAGGAGGCCTTAGCCCAGCAGTGGGACATTTACAGGCTGTTACTGATACTGATACTGATGTATATATAAGAGAAATATCACTCATCACGAGATCTCCTAAGCTATCCGCCCGATTGACTTGAAATTTGTCTCTTACACGTTCACTACGTATTTTACGCAAATCCTATCCAAAATACATTTTTTTTCGTATGTGTCGTATGAAGCCGGGACGGTTAGCTTGTAATATCAGTGGATTTATGAGTCTTATCTGAAGATCTTTTCAAATTCTGGCCTAGAACTTTGATCTTTATAATCTATATACAAATATATTATAAAGATACTGAAAAATGTGCATCTTAATTTGTGTTTATTTAATCGACGTTACACGAGTACATACCTAATAGTTCTATCTTTGGTTTTATGTTAAAGGTCAATGGGTTAAATATAATCAATGTCTGTGTTTAAAATTAGTTTATTTTACGTTAATTTATCGCTAAATTTCGTATGATTGTCTGGAAACTTTATAAGACAGACTTGGGTTTAGTTGTGAACCACCTATGGAGACCACATCTATATTTTTATTATCTATTATATCTATTCTTTATATCTATGGCATCTATTATATTAATAAAAAAGGTTACATTATATATTTTCGATTATTTTTTTGGGCGTACTTAGCTTTTTTTTCTATTTACGTAAAAATTTAGAAATATTTTATTTAAAAAAAAACTAATTTTGGTGATATGTACCTATGTTATAACTAATAAGTTTCTTGTATTTATTATTGATATTACAAAGATATGCCGTAGAAGTTTTTATAAACAATTTTAGGATCTACAAATATTTCAAGGCAACTTCTGATGTACATTATATATAGTTTTTACAAAACATAAACGTCTTGTCTCGATTGTGGAATGTAGGTTGACATTATTTTTATCTAAATGGTAGAGCTACCATACTTTGTGCATCAGGAAGTTATTATATGCCAGTCTATGATGACGGTCAAATTAGTATTTTTTGTATAAATCACGAAAACAATAATTAAATGAATCCTTCAAAGCCGGTTTCATCGTCGGTATATTGTATTTCATATCAAAGGTCATCTTATGGTCAGTAGCTCAGCATGGAGCTTACTATATCCACCTTTTATTCCGTCTACTGGTGTCATGATGGGTTGGCTTAATTTTTACCTAGATGATCGGAATTGCCATTCAACGGGAAAATTCTGCTTAAATTCTTGTCCTAATTTTACACGGTCATTATTTATGGAATAGTCAAGTTTAATTTTTATTTGTGCTTTAATGTAATTATTTTTATGTAAATAAATGATTTAAGTTTTTTATATTATTATTATTAGAAATACTTATTTATGTATTTCACTTATTGTATTTAATAATTAAATTGGTAATTAAGTTAATCAAATAGTTTTCTCGCGTATGTATATAAAAAGGAGAACTGAACGATTGTCATCGAATTAACAATATATAATATTATGATTTAATTAAATTCAAAATATCTCATAAGTTATTATATTAAAGATATTAAAATTAACAAATAATAAAATGTATTACTTCTACTGGTGTATTTATTATTATAAAGCACAATTTGTTTCTCGTTTGATAGTTATCCAATCAAACCTGTCAAGTACTAAGACCAATATTTTTGACCTGGTGTTAAAATGAATCAAATAATTGCTTAAAAATAAGCATTTGTAGAATATTCCAATACATAAATCTATCTTCTAGCACACTTTCCTTCTGATAGTGAAGGTAATATAAAAATTTCCGTTATAATTTGATTCTGAATTTTATTTAGGGATATATGGGTCAATTTCTATAGGCTAAAAGCATGGCAATTTAACTATAATAAAATAATCAGGATCCCCACTTACCTCTGTTATCATGGCTTCCATGTCGAATTTCAATCTTATTTGAGTACCTTTAGTTAATCTTCTATTAATTTGAATAGTGTACCCATCACTCAATCCAGGGGCAAAATATGAGACAATGTCATTTGTGTCATTGCATGGTGTGTCATGGTAACGTGGAATTGAAGCTATGCTACCGGACAAGTCTTGTTGACATTTCGAATGTATCACTAAAATTACTATTAGCAATAAACTGGACTTCATTAAGATAATGTTCTTCATAACTTCCCTCGTGCAAAATATAACTCATTTATTATTGATCCGTTGCGTTTGACGTATAACCATTTAGTAACGCTGGATCACTAGAATATCTAAGACCCTCTGATTCTCATGTTACGAGTCGTATTACAATTAAGTATATTTTGGATGTGTCTATATTTTGTAAAATAAAAATTCCATACAATATGACACCTTAAAGATGGGAAATGATGAAGTATTGTATACATATATAGTTGGATATCGTTAAGGTTTAAATTGGCTTGTGTTACTGTTTATAAGGTGTTAGATGTTTTATACCCTGTGTCTGCAATATTTAGGTCAGTTTTTCGTAAAAGTACCTGCACACAATATTTCCACCACTGGTACAGATTAGATTTAAAATACACACGATGAATTTCGGTTTTATGTTACATGTTGGTACTCAAATAAAATAAATTAATCTGTGCAGCATCTCTGTAGAAATGAAATTGCATGATTTAACTTTTTTTTAAATTGATAACTTTGAAAATATCCTTTCGGTCGCATTGTATCGTGCAACATATTTAAGTTCCGGCTTAGTAATTAAAACCAAGTTCGATAATATTCTAATAGTTTGCAGCGATGTAACAATTTTGGAACAGCAAAACCGGTTATATTGGTATAATTCGCCTTTTTTGAATGATCTCTGAACGAGTGATTTTTTTTGTCTCATAAAAAATCGTTTTATTATTCACTTATCATTAAAAGTGAATCAATCAACAGCCAATCGTTGTCCACTGCTGAACATAGGCCTCTCCCAAGGTGCGCCAAAGCTCCCTGTCCTCCGCCTTCCGCATCCAGTTGGTGCCCGCCACCTTCTTAAGGTCGTCGGTCCACCTGGCTGGAGGGCGCCCTACGCTGCGCTTGCCGATTCGCGGTCTCCACTCTAGGACTCGTCTGCTCCAACGGCCATCGGTCCTACGACATACGTGACCAGCCCACTGCCACTTCAGCCTGCTAATTTTGCAAGCTATGTCGGTGACTCCGGTTCTTTTCCGGATAATCTCATTTCTGATCTTATCCTTCAAAGATACTCCGAGCATAGCTCGCTCCATAGCACGCTGAGCGACTTTGAATTTGTGGACTAGTCCCGCAGTTAGTGTCCACGTTTCGGCACCGTATGTCATGGCAGGTAAGACGCATTGGTTGAAGACTTTCGTCTTCAAACATTGCGGTATAGACGACTTGAGGACTTGACGAAGGTTGCCAAATGCTGCCCATCCCAAGCGAATTCTTCGATCGGCTTCCTTCTCGAAGTTGTTCCTACCGACTTGTATTATCTGTCCTAGGTAGGTATATTCACTAACAACTTCGAGAGGTTTCCCCTCGACGTATATCGGTCCCGGCACGACATGCCTATTGAACATGACCTTGGTCTTGTCCAAGTTCATACCGAGACCGACACGCCGGGAAGACTCGCCTAGGCTACGCAGCATTTCGGTGAGTTGTTCCAGCGACTCTGCTATGATGACGATATCGTCGGCAAATCGAAGGTGTGAGATGTACTCGCCGTTTACATTGACTCCATACCTAGTCCAATCCAGCGTTTTGAAAACGTCTTCCAACGCGTTGGTGAACAGTTTCGGGGATATTACATCCCCCTGTCTCACCCCTCTGCGCAATTGGATCGCCTTCGTCTTACAGTCCTGGATGTGGACAGTCATTGTAGCGGCGTTGTACAGACATCTCAGTACCTCGATATATCTCCAATCGATATGACATCTCTGCAATGAGTCGAGCACTGCCCAGGTTTCGATGGAGTCGAAGGCTTTCTCGTAGTCCACAAATGCCATACACAGCGGCTGATTGTACTCTTCGGTCTTCTGCACAATCTGCCGAACAGTATGGATGTGGTCCACGGTGCTGTAGCCTGATCGAAAGCCGGCTTGCTCTGGGGGCTGGAACTCGTCAAGTCGTCTGGCGAGACGGTTCGTGACGACTCTTGAGAACAGCTTATACACGTGACTCAGGAGGGAGATTGGTCTGTAGTTTTTCAAGAGGGTTTTATCACCTTTCTTGAAAAACAGTACCACCTCACTCCCGCTCCACGTTTCCGGGGTCTTGCCATGTTGGATGACGGAATTAAAGAGGCTTGCTAGCTCTTTCAGGACCGGAGTCCCGCCTGCCTTAAGCAACTCTGTTGTGATTCCGTCATCTCCCGGAGATTTGTTGTTTTTAAGCTGTTCTAGAGCCGCCCTAATCTCTCCTTGGTCAACGACCGGGAGCTCCTCGGAGTAATGGCGCATAAGAGGGGCGCGCTGGTCATCAATACTGATTCCCATGGGTTTATCCGATCTTGAAGAGAACAACTGCCCATAAAACCTCTCTACTTCTCCGATAATCTCAGGCCTAGAGGTAACGACCCCACCATTTTCAGTTTTAAGTTTTGTCAGACGCGGCCTCCCAAACTTGCGAGCGAACACTTTCGATCCCCGATCAAAAGTGAATCATAAGACGGAATTCATTATCCAGTTCAAAATTTCTTCACATTAATGTTATTCCTGTTTATAAAACAATTTCAATTTCGTATTATGCGTAACTAGTTGCAAAAAGCACGCACAGTAAAGCCCTTAAAATTAATACAGTGGCGACAAGACTATCCTACAGTAATACTACTAATACTACAGCTGATACCAATACAATCTTTGTCCGGAAGAAGATGACTATGTAGGAAGAAGAAGGCGACTTGTGTAATACGAGTATGTAGTTTCAGTTCTTAATATCCATACTGAAGATAGTGCTTCATTTGTCTAGTGGCTAGATATAAGGCCGCAGACCCGGTGGTCTTGGGTTCAAATCCAAGGTCGGGCCAACAGAAAAAGTTATTAAGTTTTTCTGTCAAAGATTCTCAATAGTAGGTCGGAGTCTGTAAGTGGGAAGTGTGTACACTCCCGTGCCTCGGAAAGCACGTAAAGCCGTTGTTTTTAATTTTGTACACATAATATGTCCTGCGCACTTGGCTTATCGCTCTTGAGACTGGACGCCTTGGCCGAAATCGGTCTGGAGGACTAATATTATTATTATTATTATTATTATTACTGAAGGTAATATATAATGTGACTGTGTTTAAAACTTGATAGTTTAATGTATGTTCGTAAAAACATACAAGATCTTTCTAACAACTGTATGACACAAACATAAACTTTCAACCTCTTTTATTAATCTTGTATAATTGTGAAACTCATGAACTCGTAGAAAACTCGTGTAAAATTTTCTGATTCGTTACATCAGTAAAGGTACACATGCATACAGATTTATACTTGATTTTGAGTTGCTTAAGTCTTACAACTTATGACCTCACTTATAAGTTTGTATTGCTTAGTAAGTGTTCAGATGAACACTGATTTATCTATATAAGTATGTATTTACAAAAGAAATGTAGTATATGTAGTATATCAGTTGTCTGGTTTCCATACTACGAGCTCTACTTAATTTGGGATCAGATGGCCGTGTGTGAATAATGTTCCAGGATATTATTATTGTTATTTCACACTGTCCGTCGTCATTGATTTGACATTCATAAGAAGAGGACAGAGGTTTTAAAACTAAATAACTTCTAAATATATATCTTGTAATATATAAAAAACTCGTGTTACTAATTTTTATGAAATTTGTTATAATATGTATATTTGGGAGGTATGAGAATGGGTCATAAAGTATATTTCATACCGCTAGCTGATAAGGGATTATTTTTTCTATTTTCACATTTTTTAAATTTCTATTTTATTTTGATTTAGCTTTAAAACATACATATAACCACAAATTTTCACCCTCCTTACCCATCATCCCATTTTGTAATCACGATTTTAGTATTTTTGTATGAACAATATCAAAATAATTACTTATATTGAACCTCGTCGAACTTTCGTCTACGTCAGTCACGAGAAGTCGCGTCATTTTGATATTTAAAAATTTGCAAAATATTTAACGATTTATTTAATTGATAAGAAACGTGTTTTATGAAATTAAAAAGGTTGGTAAAATACTAAAAGATCAAATACATTATAGTTATACCGTTTTTATCAGTAAATACAACAATTTGGTCTATTTGTGTGTGTGTATCACAGTGAAAAATGCCAGCAAAACGCAAGGGGCCCATTCGGGCCGTCGAACTAATAAAGCATCAAGTATGCGTAATTATAGATCAGTAAGAACAGATGAACAAATAACTAAATAAAATAATAAATCCAACAAAATAACGAAAATGTGCGTGTGAGCATGTCACCATTAAACGGTTTGCTCATCAACAGCCAATCATTGTCCACTGCTGAACATAGGCCTCTCCCAAGGTGCGCCAAAGCTCCCTGTGGTAACTGGGGGCCTTTTTTTGGGCGCATCTGCCATTGAGGAGGGTTTGCCCATACTCGCCGCGCTGGGCAGGCGTGTTTGCGAGCGCAGTAGTGTGGTAGGTGCTCATCGGCACTTATTCAGTAGCAAGGCTGTTCCTAAAGTCAATTCGAAGACGAAAAAATATCGCAAAGGACTTTGTTCCTCCCCGGGTCTTTTCTTCCCCAACCGTACATAGCTTTTTTATCGTTTTAATTTACACGGGACTTATATCGTGTCTTCATCGCAATTTATGGAGGAAAGTCAAGAAACCGAAATTGTAGCAAGTGTAAATAATGCAATCTTAAAAAATAAGTTAATAAATCATGTAAATTAATTCAAGTATACATACATTACATACATTCAATATACACATGATTCGAGTTTACTATTGATATTATAAACAGAGAAATGATAATATATATAATCATATGCTCAGCGTCAAAAAAACTATCAAAAGAAAAAAAAAACAAAATCAATGACCATCAATGACCATCAAGCAATTATAGCAATTATATCAAGCAATTATAAAGCCGAGATGGCCTAGTGGTAAGAACGCGTGAATCTTAACCGATGATCGTGGGTTCAAACCCGGGCAAGCACCACTGAATTTTCATGTGCTTAATTTGTGATTATAATTCATCTCGTGCTTGACGGTAAGGAAAACATCGTGAGGAAACCTGCATGTGTCTAATTTCACTGAAATTCTGCCACATGTGTATTCCACCAACCCGCATTGGAGCAGCGTGGTGGAATAAGCTCCAAACCTTCTCCTCAAAAAAAAAAAAGAGGTGCGGAGGCCTTTAGCCCAGCAGTGGGACATTCACAATTATAACAATATTTAATTAATAGTAGACTTTGTTTTGATTGTTTGAAACTTTTAAAGACATTTTTGATGTTTAATTTATTGTTAAATGGCTTAAATTACTTTGACAATATTTAAAATAAAATCCTTTAGAAATAATATCATTATTCTGAATCAAATTTAATTATTTAATGCAATAAGTAAAACTTAATTCAGTTTGAATTCGGTTAGCAGCGCTACCTTTGAACAGACTATGTTTGTTTATATAGTTTGTGTGAAATAAATCATCTCGAGTTACGTAAAATATTAAACTATATTTCAAAAAATATTTAGCAGTAATTCAATTTTTCTGTTATAATAGAAACTGTTAGTTGCTAATAATTGAATCGATTGAAAGGCAATAAAAAGACGCGGTTAAATTAATATCTTAGAATCGCGGCAAAATTAAAATTCTCGCGCAAGAAGAAAAATTATGGTGATGGCCAACGATGCGACAGCGAAATAGCCAGTGCAAAGATTATATTCCATTCGTATGTACTATGTTTATTCCATATTCTACAGCCAAACAGCCAACAACAAGGAGCCAGTGTAACTACAGGCACAAGGGATAATTTAGTTGCCAAGGTTGGTGGTGCATTCTCAATGTAAGGAATGGTTAATATTTTTATAGTGCCAAAGTATATGGGTGGATGGGTGACCATTTACCAATATTATAAAGAAAACAAATTACGGACCACCTTTTACAAAAGTTCTGTCTCATAATGTGGGACGAATGTACGAGGAGTCATCACTCACACACAAAATCTGTAGACATAACCTAAGAAAACAATAATAAATAAACGCATGAAAAAATTCGCAGGATGGTTGCTTTATGCATATATGTATAATGACAATCAATAAGTCGCAAGGCCAAACGATGTCCGTTTGTGGCTTAGATTTGATTGATGACACCATGTTTATCACACGGACAAGTATACGTGGCATGTTCTCGGGTGGGCAATTCATAGAGCTTATTTGTGTTGGCTAAAGACGGACTGACAAAAAATTTCGTACACTCAATTGATCTTCGAAATTAATTAACTGCTTTAGGATAAAAATATATTACATTTTCACTTTACATTTAACTTTTAATCAAACAATGAATATGTCCATTACATTAATGAAATACATTGAATTAAGAAAATGAATGGTTGGTGTTTTTTTTGTTTTTATCGGCGGTTATCGTCTCAGCGGTCCTTTCCTTTTTCTGTCATAGATCCCATCCCCACACACACAATAAAATCGTTACTTTTTATTTAAAAACTAAAATATTAAGTAAATATAATATTATATGGCAAAACAATGTTTGCCGGGTGAGCTAGTATATGTATTAATTTAAGTGCTGAAGGTAGTCTAAGGAACAAATAACGCCCATATTTTTTAAACATTTACACAAGTATTATTTTTAATCCAATCCCTGTAAGTATTGATATCAGTGAATAAAAAATATTAATTGGGATCGCAAATTGTATTTGCATCTTGTCGACTGAAAGCAACGGAGGCAATACCTCTTATAGGCCAAACGCAGTCTGATGCTGAATTAGTTTCTTTGGTATCCGGTATGAAAACTACGAAATCGCCACCACTATCTCCATTAAATGCTGATGTACCTAGAACAAAATGAAATAAATAAACAGAAGTATGAAGATTAAACATCACATGCAGGCAGACACAATAACGCACACAATATGACGTCATCGTTATCATCACACTAAATAAAATGATCTCATTAAAACATGAGGATAAGAAATAATTATATGTATATAAACATCATTATATTTTCCGTTTTGTTGTGAGTGAGATAATAAGAGTAGCTTGTAATGTTTGCTTTTATAGGTTTGCTTATGTCGAGTTATATACAGTATTACACTGTATATAACTCGACATATTTTATAAAAGCAAACTTTTTCCACCGTTAATTCTTCGACTTTTTTTGGGCAACCAGTTACAAATGTAATGAGTCTGATTTATCAGGAAACTAGAAATTTATCATTATATTTATTAATTTTATTTTAAGCACCAAAAGTATATTTACATTTACTTACTTAATTACATTTACATTTATTTACTTAATGGTAAGTCTTATTTTACTTAAAATAAGACTTACCATTAAGGATTCCAGCATAGAACTTATTACCATTCAAGAAAGGGACGTAAAAAGCGGTTTTTTTTCTAATGCATGTTATGTCTTCAATTACAGTACAGTAACAGCCTGTTAATGTCCCACTGCTGGGATAAGGCCTCCTCTCCCTTTTGAGAAGAAGGTTTGGCGCTTATTTCACCACGCTGCTCCAATGCAGGTTGGTGGAAATATTTTCAATTTAAGGTATCTTAATATAGCGAAGATTCGCTGATAATAAATTCGACTGGTCAAAACCTGCATATCCCGATTAAGTATCCCTAACTTGTCTGTGAACCGTTTTTAATAATTCCCTCTGACCGAATATATGTTAAGGAAACACTGAAACGCTGTTTATAGAAAAACGATAGTTTTAGACCACTATCTCACTTAATAAGTGATGATAAGATCGGATGGAAACACGCTTATCCTAGGTTGTGAATGACTTTTAAGGATAGCTCATAATTTTTCGCATTACCATTGATTAAAATCTCCAACGGAATTCGCATTCGTCTCTGATATTGACATCGAAGTTTCAATAATCAGAAATTTCAAATTAAAGTTTTCCCTTAAAATTATTTTTTTTGGGAAACAAACAGTACATTCATTCTCAAAACTAAAATGTTAACTTTAGCATACATAATTAGAGTAGAACAAACAACTAAATAAAAATAAAAAAAACATGAGAGTAGGGGAAATTTAAAAATTTAAGAACTAGGTTTTAAATACGTACTAACACAAATTTCCTAAAATTCCGTTTCCGCAAATACAATAACTTATACTAGAAAAAATTAGAAGAAATAACTTGAGAAATACTGCACTGATAATTTCGCTAGTCGGCATTTTGTCAGTATTCATGTCAAACCACAAGAAGCAGGTTAAATATAATCGTTGAAAACCGCTGCCGTATTTAGCTTCAACAAAGCTATATAATTATTAACAGTTTTATGATCAAAATCTTCATGCACAATTGTTTTAAATACCTACAAATTTAGTTATTAAATTAAAAAAAATATAATATCGTCAAGTGCAGAAAAAATATTCAAAATAATGTTATATCCCTCTCTTTCTTGTGAATCTTTATCACTTCCTATTAAATTGTGTTTCCCAAGATTTACGCCTAGGATTCTGGTAGATTCTAGGTAGTTCAACAATGTCATTTTCAGTCACACATTGAGTAATTAAAACAAAATAAAATATGGAATTATATAAAGGTCTACAAATAAAAATATTGATTTTCCATACAATATTCTTATTTTATTACTTTATAAGAAAACTCAAATTTAAAATATAATTTAATTGTAACTTTATTAAAGATTTGAATTGTATCTCAAACGATAACCTATCCTATGAGCAACTGTCAAAGACATATTTTCTGACATTTCAATATGATAACTATGTATGATTTCTTTGTTGTATAAAAACTTAGCTTAAGAATATATTATTTTAAGAGAGATCATTAAGAAAAATGACTTTTCACATAAAAAACTTGATCTAAATTTAATAAACGTTATTTTAGTTTTTAACGCCTGTCTAAATTTTAGAGCAAAAATTAAACGATGTTGTTTTGTCTTCACATTTCTAGCAGGCCTTTAAAGAAAGATACAATAAGATCTATAAGCACAAGCTCAAGAGAATTTCTAAATTTTACCGAAATAACGGTAAATTTAATATTATTTTATTCCTATTTATTATTAATCATAAATATCAATTTATATTAATACAAAATGTCGTTGCGTATCGTCGTCTGTAGACAATATAACAGCGATATACGATTAGATTTCATAAGATATGGTTGAGCTTACTATAATTATTATTAGTATACATAAAGAATAAACTAGAAAATTTTGTGTATAAAAATTAGAAAATTTTTGCACCCATTAGGTTTCTTAAATAGTGAAGCAAGATTTTTGCACAGTAACGGAAAATATCAAAATAATATGAAATTGGGATTTGACAATAATAAATAAATCAGGTACAAAATATTTATTACAAAATATACAAATTATAAAATACTAAGTCTTATATATGAGTAGATACTGTCGAAACCGACACACTAGAGATTCCAGGTTTTACGGTCTCATTCACTTCGCGTTCCTTCTTCTGTCGTTTAGGCCCAAACAGAATTTTCTGGAGCTGACAAGACGGAGCTTCTACGAAGAGATGAAGAGGCAATGATAGGAGATACGTTGTACAAACGATGCCAGCGAAAAGCATAATCTGGTAAAGAAAAACAGCAAATTAATCCTACCGCAGTCTTGTCACTTATTATTATTTATTTTTTTTGTTTTTAATTGTTTTAACTAAAGGGTTCATTAAATTCATCTAAGAATATTCAGAAAGAAACTAGAAGAAGAAAAAAATAGTGGAGTCATGGAATGTATTTTTAAAATTATGATTTTAGATTTATGGTATAACATTTTTTATGTTGCAGCTACTTACGCCTCAGATTTTTTTTATTATGATCTCTTATTACCAAATCTAGGTTTCTGGTAGAAATATCTGTTAAATATACCGATGTAAAATTTTCTGATTATATATGTTTTTATGTGATGGCTTTATAGAACATGAGGAAAGGAACAAAACCCAATAAAATACGAGATTTCTCGTTAAGTTAAGATTCTACTAAATGAACATTACTTATACGACTGGCTTTAATCTGTAGAAAGCTATTTAACTTAATGATTTTTGCAATCTGAAATATGCAACGCTCTTCTATATAATCCTCTATTTTCTCAAATCCAAAATGCGAATCTATTCAAATGAAGGTTTAATCCCGTTAGCATTGGAATCTTGAATTAAAAAAACAAACTCTAAAAAGCCAATGCTCATTCCAGCATCCCGTAATCATTGCATTACTGGTTAACTATATTACAAAATTTATTTTAAAAGGTATCTCTTAACATTATAAATACTTAATTTTACGAGAGAAACCAGTGCATTTGATTTCATAGATTTATGAGTAATGGCTGAAACTACTTTATAAATCTTAATCAAAGTATAGGACCAAAACCATTTAATCGTATGCCTTGATAATGAATTAATATGTATTAAAATAATACAAACAGCGGTATAGTCTGTAGCATAGAAGGATCTCCTCAGCTGACCACCATAGGTCCTAAGCACAGTCGCATGTAATAACATAGCGCAGTAGGACATTCTACCGAGCGGCTGCAATGGGCCCCATTCTACTGCTCCAACGTAGATTCCTGTAACAAACAAGTTAAGCATTTGATTTGATTCTTTACATACCTTAAATTGGAAGTCATTGTGTCACCCTTTAAGGATTCGATTCGGTATGTTTTAGAAGGATGTTCGACATCCGTATTTGTTATTTTCATTGATTTTTCAATTCAGCGTTTTTAATTTAAATTAAAAAAAACAGGTTGCATATGCCTTAAATATTTTAGTAACATTTCGTATTTAGTTTTCACGATTCGATTTCGACGTACATAATGCTATTCATCTTAATATAACTACCACTTGGTTTATCAGGCAGTCCTCTCATACCATGCCGTTTGAATTCCGCATACCCAGCACGTTCCAAGCATTTCAAAGGCATATTGTTATATTTGGTGTTAAATATTCAGCATCATCAGTAGCTGGAATTACTTTATGTAAATGCTTACACAACAAAGATAAAAATCTTTACGGTGTTAATGGAACTTAAAGCACCTTGATGTTAACGCAATGTAAAAACGAAATCTTCGCGTTTTTATTTTTATCCAGATTTCTTTTGTAATCCCCTTATCTTTCGCAAGCGAATCAAACGTTTGTGTTTAAATTTCAAGACGTGTTTTCGGAGGTAAGCCACGTAAGGTAATACTAGAAATGTGGAACTAAAAGGGATTTAGAAAAACCAATTTTAATGCTTGAATAAGTACGAGCAATCTAAGGAAGATTTTCTTAAAATTTTCACTGAATTTTTTAATTTCAAATGGAATTACTCGAAACATTTCATGAAGTAAATTATCGGACTTGATATTGTGAATTTCTGTAATTGTCTTTTTTTAAATTACAGGGCAAGTTGCTTTTATCAAAATTATAATTTTTTATTTGTGTTTTTGTTATAAATATATAAAAATCTATGTCATTACGGTCGTTAGACAGTTTTTTATTAAGGACGTAAAGAAAGACAAATAGATTTGCCATCTGTGTCCACTGAGAACGATAAAAGGAAGATTCGAATCTTTTGTATTTAAGTAACTTTATATAGCCAACCGAAACGGGTCTGTAGTTACCCATTACACTGATTTATTCGATAAAAAAGTAAAGAAGTTAGGTTATTTTATATATATAATTAAAATACACATTGTTTTAAGGGATTAGTACAAGCACTTTTTATTTGCAAGCAAGTCAAAATGTTTAGTAGTTTTACTCTAACCCACCATAATTAATAAGAGGTATGTTAATAAAAACAATTTAATTTAAATATCTAGCCAGAAAATCTATAAATCTATCTAATCAACATTTTTTTTCTCATTAGAAACCTTCAGAAAGGTAGCCGGATCCCTTGAAGGGGCCGGGTTATGTAGAATCTTACCCACTAAAACCACTGCGATGGCCGTTTTCGGCACGGGATCTAGTCAATATTTATATATATATATATATATATATTTTTTTTTTTTTTTTTTTTATATGCCCCGGGATGGCAAATGACTCTACTCCACCTGATGGTAAGTGGTAGTAGAGTCCAAACGCGACGACGGCCAGTACAGTCGGGAAGAATGTTCTGTACAAGCCGTCCCCGCCTTGCCGGCCCGCAAGATGCCTCTTCACGCCTCGTTTGAAGGAACCCGGGTTATAAGAGGAGGGGAACACGTGAGCTGGTAAGGAATTCCATTTTTTGGAAGTGCGACAAAGAAAGGAGTTGCCAAATTTCTTTGTGCGCGATGGAATTGATGTCACAGTTAGGCGGTGACATCGAGAACCAGCTCGCGTGGACTTAAGAAGGAAGGGGGAAGCAGGAATTAGAGAGAATAATTCCTCAGAGCACTCGCCGTGATACAGACGATAGAAAGCGCTCAGTGCTGCTATCTCGCGACGCAATTGTAAAGGTTCAAGGGTGTTTGTGACCTTTACGTCGCCAATAATGCGTACTGCACGTCGCTGCAACCGGTCCAAGGCCTCCATTAGGTACTTAGCGGAGCCATCCCAAAGGTGCGAGCAATATTCAACGCAAGACCGTACCTGTGTTTTGTATAACAGGCACAGTTGTTGTGGCGTGAAAAAACGCCGCACCTTGTTCAGAACTCCGAGTTTTCGTGAAGCTGTTTTTATAATAGCCTCGATGTAATCCCTTGGACTAAGGTCGCAGCGAACGTCCATCCCCAGCATGGCGATTTTGCTTTGTATCATCAGCGGTGTGCCACAGAGGGAGGGATGAGGGTAAAATGGTGACTTTTTCGCTGTGAGAGCGCACACCTGTGTTTTCTTGGCATTAAACTCAACAAGATTATCAGAACCCCATTTGGCGATGAGCTCTAATGTCCTATCGAGTTCAATAACAAGATTCTCCCGCCTCTCCTCAGTTTCCGCCCGCCCAGCCACTGCGCGTCCGTGGTATCCACCATGCACTGTACTATCATCTGCATAGCAATGTATGTTCCCAAGAGAGAGCATATCATTGATATGCAAAAGAAAGAGTGTGGGAGATAGCACAGATCCCTGGGGGACGCCAGCATTCACTACATAGAATTGTGAAGCGCAACCATCTACTAAAACACGAAGGCTACGCTTGTGTAGGAAGCTGGCAATCCAGGTGCATAGCTGAGCAGGCAGACCATATTTTTTTTTTTTTTTTTTTATAGAAAAGGAAGGCGGACGAGCATATGGGCCACCTGATGGTAAGTGGTCACCAACGCTCTTAGACATTGGCATTGTAAGAAATGTCAACCATCGCTTACATATCCAATGCGCCACCAACCTTGGGAACTAAGATTTTATGTCCCTTGTGCCTGTAATTACACTGGCTCACTCACCCTTCAAACCGGAACACAACAATATCAAGTATTGCTGTTTTGCGGTAGAATATCTGATGAGTGGGTGGTACCTACCCAGACGAGCTTGCACAAAGCCCTACCACCGGTAGCTTGGAGAGAAGACTTCTGTGCCAGACCCTGTCGAAAGCCTTGGAGATATCGAGGCTGACAGCCAACGATTCTCCATGCTTGTCGATAGCTTCACCCCAGAGGTGCGTTACGTACGCTAGAAGATCACCTGTGGACCGTTTTGGTCGAAACCCGTACTGACGATCATTAATTAGACAGTGATCTTCTAGGTAATGGATCAGTTGGTTGTTTAAAATCCGTTCCATCACCTTACAAAGTACTGAGGTGATAGCTATTGGCCGATAATTTGCCGGGTCAGACCGATCCCCTTTTTTGGGAACCGCTTGCACATTAGCTCTTCTCCAAGCCTCCGGCACACATCCCGAAGAGAGAGAAAGTTGGAACAGGCGTGTTAACACAGGAGACAGCTCCGCCGCGAACTTCTTCAGCACAATGGCTGGTATTCCATCGGGACCGCTAGCTTTCCGTATATCGAGTGATTGCAGCTCCGCACGCACATCACGTTGCCTGATTTTGATGTCAGGCATCGTGTGGCCACATGAAGGTATTGTTGGTGGCTGCGCACTACAATCATCGATCACAGAGTTGTCGGCAAAGAGTTTAGCCAGGAGGTCGGCTTTCTCCTGCGGACTGTGAGCTAGCGATCCGTCCGGATTTCTGAGCGGTGGCAGCGAAGGTTGGCAGAAATTGTTTTGCACAGACTTGGTCAGACGCCAGAAGCTACGGGAGCCCCTAGGATGCGAAATAAGGTCATGACCAATCTGTACAATGCGCTGTGCATCCGCTCTCGTGTATGCCTTCCTACAGGACTTGGAATTTTTATTGTAGTTTGCTTTCAGTGAGTCAATGTTAGATGCCCCGCTAATGCAGCCGTTGATCCACTTGCGATATGCCGCCTGCTTAGATGATACAGTACCGGCACATTCACGAGTGAACCAACGGTTACGCGTACTCCTACTGACGAGATCTGAGCTAGGAATGTAGTATTCCATTCCCAGCATGATCTCGCCAGCAACAGCAGCGGCACTAGCTGTCGGGTCATTCCCACTGAAGCAACGTTCCTTCCAAGGGATTGACGCATAGTAATCGCGCATACCGTCCCAATCTGCCGACTTATAGTGCCAAACGCGACGTTTGCATACCGCTGATGGCGGCAGCTTGGCCTGTGGCACTCTGGTAGATATAAGGTCGTGATCCGAAGAACCAAGTGGAGCTTGAACCACAACCTGATATTCCACCGGGTGAGAAGTCAGCAGAAGATCCAGTAGAGAAGGCGCTTGCCCATCAATGTCTGGGATCCTGGTGGGCTGATCAACCAGTTGGGTCAAGTCGTGTGTGAGAGCAAAAGCATGAGCAGTTCTTCCAGCATGGTCAGTTTTGAGGGATTTCAACCATGATTCATGGTGAGCATTAAAATCCCCCAAAAACACCAATTCCGCGTTAGGAAACTGCTCTTGCGCAGCATCTGCCACCCGACTAAGATGGTCGAATAATCGGCTTGTCTCCAAGTCACCATTGTGGGATCTGTAGAGGCACACGTAGACTCGACTCTGACGAACCAGGTCCACACGTACCACCAACATGGAGAAGGAGGGGTCCTCCAAGCAGCGCAATCGGTGACAACAAACATCCGCCCTGACGAACAAGCATACTCCGGCTTTCGCTTTAAAAGATTCTTCAAGCATGTAGCCGGGATAGTTAAGGTAGCTGGTGTCGGCAGGGCGGAGTATTTGCGTCTCCGTGAGAAACAACATTGCTGGCCGTGCTGTCTCGAGATGGTGGTGGACAGCGTTGAGGTTAGCGTGGAGTCCTCGGATGCTAGAGAACTCGACCTCAAACAGCGTGGGTATGGTGGGGGTGTGCACCGCTGAACGACCGTTATTTCTTATTTGCGCTACCATTTGGAAATTAGGAAAAGAGACGTGAGGCGAGCGACGTATTGCCACGATAGGGATGGGCAAAGTATGGAGGCGTGTTTTCCCAAATGTTTGCCAAAACGGAAAATATACTGATCCGCCGGACGGAAGGGCCCCCGAACCCCCCCGGAAGTGGCCGCCGGGACCCCACCTTCCGGTCACCAACCGGCACGACGGTCCACCCCGAGATTATGCGTGGCCTGGTGGGGCAGCCTCGAGAGCTGGTTAGGCACGCTCGGGCCCCTGTACTATGCCACGGGCGGCCAGCGGAACAGCCGTTTCTTCGGGTCTCCCTGTCCGGCAGGTCAATACAGTTTCCCCCGGCATTGGTTCAACAGCCGTCTCCACTGGACCAACACCCATCGCGGCAATACTCGCTCGGGCACTGGCTGTACGCTGGCTGACCTCGAAACGCGGCTGCAAGCCACTTCACGAGTTTTTCACCATGCGTACGGTGGTAATAAGCCAGGCGGATGTTAGCATCCTACCACCAGATGAGCAGATGGTCGCTCGGATATCCCTTAGTCGCCTCTTACGACACCCATGGGAAAGAGAGGGGCAGTGAAATGTATTCTTTCTCCGTCACTGCACGGATATTATTTTGCTTTGTGTAATACGCCTTATATATTAAAGATTTTTTAAGTAATTCAAATGAGAATGTCCATGATAATTGTTTACAAGTTATATACATACTGTTACATCTATAGAAGTAGCCAATGATGAATACGCAAATAGCGAGAGCAAAGAAGTTCTGGTTCAAACTGTTGAATATTGCGGATTCGAAAGCAGAAGCCTCTCGGTGGTGAAGATCCCAGCCCATGAGCACTGTCCCCGCAGCCACAGGTATCGAGATAACGAAAAGAATCTTCAAAAGCTGCAACAGTACAAAATTAATTAAAAATAATAAAGAAATGGAAAATGTTACTTATAATACTTAATAATTATAACTTATTAATAAACTACCGAGCCGAGATGGCCCAGTGGTAAGAACGCGTGAATCTTAACCGATAATCGTGTTCAAACCCGGGCAAGCACCACTGAATTTTCATGTGCTTAATTTGTGATTATAATTCATCTCATGCTTTACGGTGAAGGAAAACATCGTGAGGAAACCTGCATGTGTCTAATTTTACTGAAATTCTGCCACATGTGTATTCCAACAACCCGCATTTGAGCAGCGTAGTGGAATAAGCTCCAAGCCTTCTCCTCAAAAAGGGAGAGGAGGCTTTTAGCCCAGTAGCATTCACAGACTTTTACGGATTACGGAATAAACTACAATCTAACTATTTATTATAACGTGATGTGTAAGCCATTTTCTGACTTTATTATATTATTTATATAAGTTATGTCCAAAAAGTAATCTAATTAAATGAAACATATAACCAAATTATATCGATAGTTACGTAACTCACCCAAGATTCACCTAAATCCCATTTCTTGGTTTGTGCTTTATGATAAAACCAGGCGGTGAGAACGCCTAGATGGTAGCCGGCCCAATTTCCTTGCGCCGACACGTAGGCATGGTAAAACGTTTCATTGTAACCGAATATATCCCTTATCGACCTGCAAATAAGATCAATATTCCTTCAAACTGTTCCCAAGTACATAAAACAGGTTATTTCCTTGAGAAAAGCAAGGTACAATTTGTTTTAGTAAATTGAAGTGGAATTGAATATCTACTAAATTTTAAAATGATTTAACGTTTGTTTTTATAAAATTGATTTGTAAGCTTTTAGTGTATTTGCTTTATATAATAAAATATTTTTATGCATCATTTTTCACAAAAATGAGCATTTTGTTTTAAATTTTACTAAAATATTCTCGACGTTCAGAAAAATTAATTTAAAATTTATGTTGTTCCATGTAAACGTTATATAAACACTGGTATCTGTCTTTCTGTCGTCACTGATTTGACATTTTAACGAACAAGACAGCATTATTTAACTGAGTACCCTCTCGCAATATTTATGCGTAAAGCTGTAGTAGATCTCATAACATTTGGAGTTATATCCGTTTATTAATATGGTTAACTATTTACGCTTTCTCAAGGTCATTTAAGCCATGAAATATTACATGATTTTGAACTGTATTTAATTCCAATTCTGAAGCTGATGTATTAATTGTTTAATAACTTCAAGAATACGACAATCGATACCGATAAATTTAATTGTTTAAAATTACTTACTCTGGAAACAGGCTGACTCTAATTGGTAGTAGATTCATGAAATAACTTTGCAAAAATGGAATAATTAGACTGATGACCATCACACTGAACAGCATAGGGACTCCTGACTTCGGCCATCTCCAGATGATCAACAGAATTATCAAGGTCACGAAGAACAGCTGAGTATCCGTTCCCAGATACCTAGAAAAATATACATAAAACTAATAGTACATAAATGTTATGTATTTTAGAAAATAGCTAAAAATCGGTGCCTTATTTTGATTTTTTATACATAGACAGTCTTCAAAAACCACGGAGGTTATTGTTACGGTTGTTTTATTATGGAATATGCTTTAGCAACATTTGTTTATTTGATATTTAATCAGATTCCAAAATCATTACATCACAAGATACAGTTGAGATAGAAATTTATCATTATTATGATATTATCGACAGTTTTCAAGAAGAAATGACTTATAACATGATTAATGGAACTTACATACTTTTGTTTGTAATATAATGATTGACAGAAGTAACACAATGTGTTCATATGTTTCTTTTTCTATATTTTCTGTTACATTATATTGTACAACTCGAGGATCAAAATCCCGATTCAGATTATTAAATTGTTATTAGGTGTTAGGGACCAGTTTTTTTATATAAATAGCAAATCTTGGCAGTTGTACATGTTATATATAGACAAAACCTTCACGTTTCACACTTAAAAATAAAACCTAGTTGGTTATGTACACAATTTCTTAGTAATATATTTTTATTACATAATATATAAGATATAACTCACAAACATCTCATCCATTATTTATCTTGGAAACAGTACACGCAACATCACACGCTTGTAATATTTTTAAAGGCACAAATTTAATACTTTCATAAATTGTCGCTGTTGCAATAAATAGCACTAAAAATAAGACAAGACACTATCTGGCAAGAAAATGTCTAGACGTGATTATGAAATGAAGTCAAACAACTTTACGCGATCATGGACACGGAAATCACAGTACGTAATGACACCTGCCATGTCCACCAGCCAAGTTTAACTTGCATGAGATAAGTCTAAAGTATGCAGTCGTTACTTTGGAATCAGTTTGCAGTTAGCAGTACGTATTGTTGTGTTCCGGTTTGAAGGGTGAGTGAGATAGTATAACTACAGGCACAAGGGCCATAACATCTTAGTTCCCAAGGTTGGTGGCACATTGGTGTTAATATTTCTTACAGAGCCATATCCATGGGCGGTGGTGACCATTTATCACTGGACTTTTGTATATACGTTTATAAGAATCAGTTTTTCCAGATAATTTTATACGAACTTTTTCCTCATTTTAAGGAGAAGTTTATTGTGCTGCTCAAAATGACAGACTTTTATTTGACACGTACTCGTGGGTTGCCTCAAGCTATTTACCTTCACCGTCGACGAGATTAATTATAAACACATTGAAATTCAGCGGTGCGTATCCAGGCTTGAACTCTTCGATTAAAATTCATGCGTTCTAGCCACTGGGCCTTATCGACTAGAACGTGTAGACATATATAGCTCAGTGCACATGCTTGTCAAAGATCGTTTGTCACCAATCATTATATTTCTTTAACAAAATATTAAATAATATACAGGGGCTTAATTTTACACTTACTACATTGTGACCAATAAAGCCTTTTTCTTATTACATTTTTAATTGAAATCAAATCATGACTACATAAATACATTTGGAATTGTTTTCGTTGGTCGGGAAAACTAAAAAAAAAATAATTAGTCTTTCATTAGTACCAAGCACTAATGAGTTGAAAGTGTACTTCTAGAAGTCAGAGAATCTAAATTGAATTTAAGTGCAACTAATAATTAAGACACGATTTGTTGTAATAGCTCTTAATTATATTATAATAAGGTCGGTTTTACTACAAAATAAATCACAATCGATGCAACTGAAATCTATGGTCTACTGCGATGAAAAAGAAATTCCAACAACTTATTTGTTTCTTATTAACAGTGTTTTTTACCGTAAATCTCATTGCTTTCACGCTCAGTGAGGAGATACTTGCGATATATAGTTTCGTTTATATTATTACACACATATAATCCATAGTTATACTTTAAATTATAGCATTTACGTCATATTAATGATATTTAAGCTGTCAAACTTTAATTATACTCAAACTTTTAATATAAATCTATTATAGTACATATTTAATAATAAGAAACGAAGACATGCAATATTCTCAAGCAAATAGTATATTTATATTACGACGGGCCGGTTGGCGTGGTTGGTAGATACTTGCCTTTCCCGCCAAAGGTTGTGGGTTCGATTCCAGGACATACATTTGTATGCATGAACATATCTGTTTGTCCTGAGTCTGAATGTAATTATCTATATAAGTAAGTATGTATTGTATTTGTAGTATATGTAGTATATCAGTTGTCTGGTTTCCAAAGTACGAGCTCTGCTTAGTTTGGGATCAGATGGTCGTGTGTGAAAAAAATAATATTATTCTTATATTTTAATGCTTATCTTGTACGAAATTCTAGTTTTTTCAAGTTTCATAGTGTTTATATTTCTATATATGTCATTGATTAATGTTTACTGTTAACAAATATTTATTGTGTACTGTATATGTTGAGACTAAAATTATTGGACCATTTACTATGATCAATTCAAAATGTAATATTGTTTTAATTTGATATTGTATCCACTGCTGGTTATCTTAGTAAAATAAATTAATAATGATAAAAATAATTTTATGTGAAGTAAAAAAGTAATTGCATTGGTAATAGCCTATGAATGTCCCACTGTTGGGCTAAGGCCTCCTCTCCCTCTTTGAGGAGAAAGTTTGGAGCTTATTTCACTACGCTGCTCCAATTTGGGTTGATGGAATACACATGTGGCAAAATTTCATTGAAATTGACACATGCAGGTTTCCTCACGATATTTTCCTTCACCGTAAAGTACGAAATGAATTATAATCACAAATTAAGCACTAGAAAATTCAGTGGTGCCTGCCCAGGTTTTAACCCACGATCATCGGTTAAGATTCACGCGTTCTTATCACTGGTCCGTAATCCGTAACAGCCTGTGAATGTCCCACTGCTGGGCTAAAGGCCTCCTGTCCTCTTTTTGAGGAGAAGGTTTGGAGCTTATTCCTTCTCCTTATCACTGGGCCATGAGTATATTGTAATTTGAAACTAAATAATGCATATTTAATATAAAATTTAATGAAAACATTAATAATGATTGAAAGACTTTGTATTTGTTGATTTTCATGCTTGATATATTATATAACTAAAATTGACTTTGATTGATATATATTTTTTGAAGTGGTGTTCAAAAGAGTTCTGAGTTTCTAGCCGGTTCTTATCAGCAGAATCTTCATTCCGAACCGGTCTTAGCTTAACATTTCATATTATCTTGTAAAACAACAAAAATAAGCTTATCTAGTAGCATATCAAAAAAATCTATAATATTTTACGATCTGGGTAACGTTGAGATTCAAATTTCGATTTACAGATTAACATTCCAGTTCCACAGATAAAAAAATGCTATTTTATCTCTAGAATTGCAGTATATATCAAACTAAAAGTTAGATTTGAAAGTCAAAATCTTTATTTATTAATTTTATGTTAGTGCAGTTGCATCGATTCGGGAAGCAATATGTCAGATTTGAGAAAAACTAGTGAAATAATATTCAGCCGTATTTTATTACTATAATCAAGAATGACTTGGTCAAAGTGAAATCATCTCGTGTCGTATCTACGTTTTGACACGTATATACGACTTACCGAGGAGACCAGGACCCCCAGCCGAGCCGAGATGGCCCAGTGGTTCGAACGCGTGAATCTTAACCGATGATCGTGGGTTCAAACCCCGGCAAGCACCACTGAATTTTCATGTTCTTAATTTGTGTTTATAATTCATCTCGTGCTTGATAGTGAAGGAAAACATCGTGAGGAAACCTGCATGTGTCTAATTACATTGAAATCCTGCCACATGAGTATTCTACCAACCCGCATTGGAGCAGCGTGGTGGAATAAGCTCCAAACCTTCTCCTCAAAAGGGAGAGGAGGCCTTAGCCCAGCAATGGGACATTAACAGGCTGTTACTGAATCAAGAATGTAAAATTATATTATACATTGTAATAACAGTTATTAATCCACATTTTTTAGTCGCGGTCGCCCTCTTATTAGAACACGTAACAATAACCGAAGGGCTCAATTTCGCAAGCGCCATTTAGTTTTCATGTTTTTAATTTATGTCTTAAATTATTTTCGCGGTCAGCGATTAAGGAAACTTTCTGTCGCATGTGTATCCACCAACCCGCACTGCAATTTTAATTCATACGCTAAAGTGTAACAAATTTTATTTTAATTAAATTAAATTTACACTAAAGTGTAAATTTTAAATTTACACTAAAGTGTAAATTTTAAGGTGGAAATTGAGCGTAAAGTTTCCATACGTAAAATTGGATTTGAAAAACCATTTTTATTATTCGAATAATACGTGCTACAAAAATTAGCATTCAAAATATTCTTAATATCTTATGTCATTTTGTGTATTAAGCCTTTAGGAATATCTGGTACAAGGTTTATTTGTCATGATGTATATCACTAATGTTAGGTTATTGTCAACTTGTGCAATCTTGTATTGCGTTGCTATATTATTTGCTTACTTAATAAAAGTTACGTGTGCAACTCCGTTTTTACTTTAGTCGTATTTTTTGAGCTCTGAGCACTTTTATGTTTTTTTGGGATTGTTATCGTCATCATCTCATCGAAGGACACGGGTTGCAATTCGTTTAAGCACTTATTGTGTTCTTAATTTGTGCTGGGCGGTAAAGGGAAATCGAATATAAAGAAAAAAAATGTTAAGATTATTATTTTAAAATTAATAAACTTATTTTAATTAAGATAAGATTATTTAAAAAAAACATTCATCGACACAATGAAAATTATATCAGAAAAATTCCAGTAATTCCTAAATAACTTTACTTTTTAATAAGAAAAATTGAATTAAATAAATATCAAATCTTACTGAGCCTTGGTGTTTTAAGTTTATATTTGTTTTTTTTTTAAAGAAAAATATCGAGAGTAAAGCATGTGTCACTAGAATTTCTAGCACATACATATGTATCCACCAGCATGGAGCAATGGAGGATTCGTAAACTGTGGAGGTATGTGGTTTCTATAATTCAGATCATAATTATTCATAATATTACGAAAAATTTAACTCGCGTCACTTTCTTGGAATCTACATTCATGAATGTGCAAATATATATTACAAATAAGCTCTGTAGGCTTGCATGCTTGCCTTTATGCTAATTTTAGTAATATTCCTTTGATAAGTTGAATCTTGATATTGTTATAGCTGAACTAAAAAAACATGTTGTTTTTTTGCGAACAGTCGTGGATATTATTTCAAGTGTATAGAAAGTATATAGAAACTGCCTTGAGTTTTATTTTTTCTATTGTTTCTTTACGTTTATTCATTATTTGTACAAAAAAATTGGAAAAAAATGTATACTTACCAAGCTTGTGGTAGACATAAGTGTTCAAACGGGAACAGATTCGGCATTAATATCACTAATTGCCACCAGTTGCTCCTACACATCTCTCGTTCACGTCCGACCACAGCATCCCACATCGGTCCAGAACCTAAATGAGGTACCCAGGTCATCGCTAGACCCATCACTACCAAAACCGCTGGCATTAACCTGAAAATATATTTAAGTTTCATTGAGAATAAATTGCAATTATTTATCGAGTATTTTGTCATCATGATTTTCAAATTTATATTATATCAGAAATACGTATGATTTGAGAAATTTACAGTTAGATTAAATTTGCGAACTTCGATTGCGTCATATTTACGTCATATGCAATATATGTCATATGAACTAGCTTTGCATTAAGCAAAGCTAGTTCATATGTATATCTGAACATTACATTTAATGGAAGTCTTATTGAATATTTATAAGCCTCGTAAATAAGGAATGTGACATGATTATAAATTCAATATGCCTAATTTCAAACAAATTTGCTGTCATAACCACGTTTCATTAGCTCTTGACAATTTCAGCGAAGGTCATGCTACTTTTAACGGTAGAAGAGAAGATTTAATGACACCAATGTTACTTTGGCAAATAAATAATGACATTTAAAAAATAGATAACAAACTAAATTGTTGAAGTACTTTTTCACAACTTAGTAGATTAAAAAAGCGGTTTATATAATTGTTATATTTGTTTAGAAGTTAAAGTTGGCGGTTGCCTGGTGGTACGCATACCTCAATTCCGTTATAACCAGTAATAATGGCAATTTGTGATATATCGTAACTGGTATAAACTGGTTTAACCATGTCAAGGTCAAAGGTCTTTGTTTAAAAGGGAAATAATGTCGAATTGTACTGACCATCATTATGTTGTGAACATTTTATAATTGTCATATTTATAATTAAATCTCTGTTGAAACTATACCTAAGAATGTACTAAAGATAAAAAAGTCGATACGATCAATGTGTGTCATTGTCAGTTTGCATATTACAGTGGAAACCCGTTGTAATACGAAAACTGACAATTTTATAGAACTTACCTGAACCAACGATTAACAATAGCCATAGGTACAGTTTTTAAAGTGAACTGGTGGGTTTCTGCGTAGACCAGCATCTTGTAGGCCATGAGGAAGCCCCCCATAACGAAGAAAATTTGAACGATGATTCGTGCATTGAAGAGTAAAGACTTGAAGAAATCATCGTAAGACTGCAAACAACGATACATATAATAATTACTAAGAAATAAAGTTAAAGTGTTATTGTCCAGCAGTAGTATAAAAATTACTACATACTACATTCCGAACCGAAAGTAACTTTAAATTTGATAATCTTATAATTCGACGATGTCGTACTCGTAAGAGCCTACTTCGCTGTCAGTTAATTGCGTACAAATGATTTAAGGTTAGTTGGAAAATCCGCAATGCGTTGCGCAAATCTTTCCGCTTCAGGTAATCGGTGCAAATGAGGAAACAGTGTTCTATTATTTTATTACGCACTAATTGTAAAAAGTCATTATTGTTTACGCAAAAATTAAAAAATTGATTCATATACAATTTTATATAGTTTTTAGTTTATACACATGTCTCACTAAAACTAAACGGGTAGAGATAGCTTAAGTAAAAAGTTACAGTCAGTTAATCAGGGCCGGTTGGCGTGGTTGGTAGATACTTGCCTTTCGCGCCGAAGGTTGTGGTTTCGATTCCCACCCAGGACAGAGATTTCTTTGCATAAATATGTCTATTTTTCCTGAGTCTGGGTGTAATTATCTATACAAGTATGTATTTACAAAGAAATGTAGTATATGTAGTATATTAGTTGTCCGGTTTCCATAGTATAAGCTTCACTTAGATTGGGATCAGATGGCCGTGTGTGAATAATGTACCAGGATATTATATTCCACTACGCTACTCCAATGCAAATTTTTGAATACGCATGGAGCAGAATACTATCTAAAACATGATAGTTTCATCACGATACATTTTTTAAACGCATTGCCCTAGTTTGAATCCGCAATCGTGTGTTAAGAATCATTAGCAACTGGGCCAGTTCGGTCCAGGTAGTTAATACACAATGTTAATATTCACGGATAATATTTGGTTTGCACGAGCCTATTTTCAGAAAGGGTTTCATTTAATAAGACAGAAAGTATGCAAATCGTTATCCATAATATTAAACGACACTAGTTTCATTAAGCCCTATCTCAGCTTAATAATCGTAAGCATATATTTCCAAAACATTTTTAAAATTTAGCTTAATATATATTTACAGAATAGTAGCATTATATAAAGTATATGTTCACCGTAAATCTTGAACATGATACGTCAATAGTCCTAGAAAAGCTAAACTCGGGTTCAATCCCTAAATTATCCAACGGTTGAATATAAAAAATAGCTATTTGTATTGGCAAATTGGTCACTCGATGGTAATAGGTTATAAAGATAGACAATTTTAGACATGTAAAATTAGTGAATCCATTTACATATAATATCGATTATTATTTATTTACGAATTTCTGTATCCAGCATTAACACATACAAAATAGAGGCGAGGGCTGCTTAAAAACAAATATATTCGTAAATAATTTCAAAAGGTTAGAACGTATATTTGTTTATTAAAGCCATATTATAATATTATAAAATAAATGTATGAAATATACGTATCAATGCGGCTTCATTAATATGAAAAAAGAACGAATAACCAAAAAGAAATCTTATGAAGACATTCTTTGTTGGCATTCATCAAATATTCGACAGAACGGCGCATAAATAGAACAAAAGCTGTGAAGTGTACTATAAAATCTAGATTTATATGTAGATACATTCGCACACATACGACAGACAGATTAAGGAAAAAAAATAACTGTTTGGAGTGGTACACGTTTTAAATGGATTTCTTATGTGCATACACGCGACGGAGATAAAGTGATTACGGAAAAAGCGTGTTCGAATTGTTCTTTGAGTCTTAAAGTAATTTAGCCTCAAAGTTCTCCCAAATTTTTTAAATTAAGAATAGATCTTTTTTCCATGGATAATATCTACTAATCTAGAAAAATCGTTGCTTTCTAATTGTGTATTTTCACAAGTGTTTGCAATGTTCGTTTAAAATGAACGAAAACACATTATACGATGGATGTTTTTAAATACTACAAAAACACTACTACGACGAACTCACTATATACGTAGATAAATATACACAATCATCCAGACAATGTTGTCGCATGTATGTAGTAACATCTATTATTATGAATACCTCAGCATTCTACGACAGACGTCCCCCAATGCTGACAGACGCCAGTTTTTATTAGATCATAAACGACCCTCTAGGTTATCCGTTGAATACATCTATTGAATAAATAAAAAATAAATAAAAAAAACGTCGTTACAATTACGATTAAAATATTGTGATGCCTGTTATAAAAATCAAATTGTTAATTTAAGGGAGTAACATTATCTTCAAATTGTAAATGTTTGTGATCGAAATAAATGTAAAATGATAGACATTACTGGGTGTAATTGGTCTATGATTTTAAACATTGAAAATAACTTTTCAAAGCATTTTCGAATTTCAATTCTTCGTTAAGAATGTCTGCTGTCCACTTTTCTGATCCTGAATATTATGTATATATTTTATTTATTAATTTTATTTATCTTATTAATTAAAATATACATTATGAATGAAATGGACTGCTTTTTTAATAAGTTAATTTTGCATTTCAGCTTATTATTTCTAGTATCGAGCAAGTAAATTCGGACAATTTGAAAATTTGCTCTTCAAAACCCATAATACTGACTACGCGAAAATTATCGGACCATTCAAGCCTTGTACCGCTTCATCAATTTAATTACGCACTCGGTTTTGAATTTAGGAGCTAAAAGTATGATAGAAGCTTCGTGAAACGTCTATTGAAAATATATTAAATGACTGTAAGTCATAAATAAATCATATTTGAAGTTATAAAGAGTCAAATACACTCATATCATAATGTTTTAACAGCCAATAATATATTTGCTATCTTACACGGCTTGTAGGATCTTTTCGTGTTGTTATTATTATTATGTTATATGCAGGCAGACGAGCAAATGCGACACCTGATGGTAAGTGATCACCACCGCACATAGACATTGGCGATGTAAGAAATAATAACCATTTCTTACATCGCCAATGCGCCATCGCCACGGAACTGAGATGTTATGTCCCGTGTGCCTTTAGTTACACTGGTTTACTCACTCTTCAAACCGGAACACAACAATACTTAGTACTGCTATTTAGCGGTGGAATATTTGCACAGAGCCCTACCGCAAATTGATTATAAAGTAACGATTACATTTTTTTTTTATAGAATAGGAAGGTGGACGAGCATATGGGGCACCTGATGGTAAGTGGTCACCAAACGCCCTTAGACATTGGCATTGCAAGAAATGTCAACCATCGCTTATAGCCAATGCGCCACCAACCTTGGGAACTAAGATTTTATGTCCCTTGTGCCTGTAATTACACTGGCTCACTCACCCTTCAAACCGGAACACAACAATATCAAGTATTGCTGTTTTGCGGTAGAATATCTCATTGATGCTTTAGACTAATCAAACGCAAGCATAACTGTGGACATGGCAGGTGTCATTACGTTCTGCTGTGATTTCCGCGTCCCTAATCGCGTAAAGCTGTTTGACTTCATTTCATAATCACGTCTAGACATTTTCTTGCCAGATAGTGTCTTGCCTTATTTTAGTGCTATTTATTGCAACAGCGACAATTTATGAAAGTATTAAATTTCTGCCTTTAAAAATATTACCAGCGTGTAATGTTGCGTGTACTGTTTCCAAGATAAATAATGGATTCGATGTTTGTGAGTTATTTCTTATATTATTATGTAATAATAATATATTACTAGCGGCAGAATATCTGATGAGTGTATCAGACGAATATCAGACGGGCCTGCACAAAGTCTTACCACTAGGTGTTTGTCAAAAAAATTCTGAGCAGCATGAGGACTTTTGAAGTTAAGCATTTCTCATCTTTCCGTTCGTCTTTGTTTGCTGTTACGCCATCGAACTATGAAAGTAAATAAAGTAATGATTTTGTATGACCGTTCTATGGTAATATCTAGTTCCATTTCAGATTGAATGGTTTTCGAAATTACGATGATTATTTGTATGACCCTTCTTTGGTATTATAACGAATTCAATCGATATTAATAAATATCGAATTTTACGACCAAGATTAACACTAACACATGCTTATATACGTTGTACAGCGGTTCTGTAGTTACGCAATACTATGTATTCTTCTATCAAATGTAAAATTACAAAGGACAGATAGAGACAATTCGAAGTGTACTTATTAACCTGATTCAAGAAGTTGGCACGAAATGATTGAATGTTCAAATTAAGCCATCAGACAATATTAAACTGCGGTGTGATTACACGCGTGCGTTATTTCCCTGATGCCATTTCTAACCATTCTTTGTTCTGAGATTGAATCAACTAATCACATTTGGGGTTACGTTTAATTTATGAATGAAATAAATCAGGTATTTAGCATACTCAAATAATATTCCAAACCATTGATCCTTAAACTTTTAATACGTATGATGATATATATTTTTTATTGTCGTTAACTGATATCAAAAATTTAATAACACAATTATAATTCTAGGTCGTTTTATCTTCAATGAAGTACAGAGGTCATCAAAGAAAAGAAGATTTAGAGCCTACCACGCTATTGCGGATTTGTTTGGTACACGTGGATATTGAAAATGTTTTCCTTTACCGTGTCCAAAATGAATTATAAACAGAAATAATTTAGTGGTGCTTAAAGCGCTTAAAGATATCCGTGTTCTCACGTGAAAACCGAAACCTAATTTGAATGTTAAATTTTGTAACTATTAAATTGATACTTATTCATGAGTTATTATTATTAGTATAGCAATATCGACGTATTTACTGAAAACATAAATAACGAATGTAATTCGTAATGACAGCAAATACACCACTTTACCATAAATTATTGAAAATTCAATAAACAATAAATCGATCGATACAACTTAGTCGTATTTGTTTTTGGAATTTGAATTTGTTGGCTTGATTTATAATTGCGATTCCACATAATTTTAATCCCGTAATAAAACGATACATGAAAATTAATTGTTCCGTGAATGACATAGATTATGGTAATGGCCTGTTCACACATATATCAGAGAGGACTAGCTATAGGCGCATAAAAAGGTGCGTTTGCAAACAAAGGTGCACTCTATTTCCTCAATGTAATATTTCGATGATATGGCAAATTGACACGACCGGAGAGAGTTCAGGCGCAGGCTCTAAGGCTTTTTAGGTATTACGTGCTTTTAATAGGCATGAAATTTAAACATTTAACCCAGTTCTAAGCTCCAGGCTGCTACTGAGTATTTCTCAATGGAAAAACCTAATAAATTATTTCGAAAGCGCTTGAAAATAATAAAACAGCTTTTATTTGACTGCAAAGAGAGAAAAAATATTATGACTTAAGGATAATATATATTTATATGTTCATCTGTTTCTAAGTTGCTCCTAAGATTCTTATCATATTTTGATATGAAATAAGTTGTGCTTGGCTTCATCTTTAAGTCGACTCTTAGGCTGTATACATCATTTCATATTTATGTAAGACAACAAAAATAAAACATTCATATGTATGAAATTGGTAACAAATATCTTATGACAGATTCTTTATTATACCGACGTTTTTCCAAATACACATTTATATGCATTTATATGCTGAGAAATATAAGCATTACGTTAAGTATCTAATTTCCGATTTACATGTTTTGTAATAAATGGCATATACTTCTCCTTGAGCGAAAAAGTCAATAGTAAATATATTATGCGTAGTGTTTGTGAACTCTAAAAGATCAAAATGAGCGATTTTCGATGCATTGTTTTGTAGAAAACATCGTGTTTTTTCAACGACACTATATCAAAACAAGATCAATAATGCTGTTGTGTAAAAACGCACTTCATATCTCACTCGTATTTCGTGTCTAAATTTACGGTGTTACGCTAATTTGATACGTGTGTATCTAATATGTTATGATTATTAAAGTCAATATCGCATGTAATATGCGACATTTATGACATTTCAGAATCCTGGTCTTGAGTTTTGAGCTTGTTCTTACATAATAACTCTACTGGTAAGAAAGAAGATTGCATTCTCTCTAATAATTAATGTTGATGAAAAGTTTAGTAAGTAAAATCGATTTTACAAGCTTTTATTCAACTTAACCTGTTGTGGAGTATGTGCGAGTAAAATCTTGCATTTCAATTCAAACTTGTTCTACTCGAAAAATTGAATCGCAATTTTGGACACATTTTGGTGCTAGTAATTTAGTTTTAAAAGCTTATTGCAATGTTTTTTCTTTGGATCAAAATTAAATTAGAACCACTTATACTACGAATCTGAAATTTGTTTGAACACCCAGTGTTCAGTTTCGATTACAATGCATTTTTTTGGAATATCGGTATAAACACGAAATTATGTGTACACGTTTAATTATGAATTACATATATAATTATATATATAATATATATTGGTATATAGATTAAATAAAAGCGTATTTTGAAGAACGAATCCTGTTATGTTAAATTTATATTTAATGATTATTTATTGAGTGAGTAATTATTACTTACATTTTCAATGAAGTCGGGGTTCTCCGTGTAACCATAACCTATGAATATCATGGAGTGTAGACCAAGTATCATAACCATTGTATAAAATCTGAAATGGAAGACAATAAATTAAAATCTATGAAATTATTTACAAAATATTTTTAAAATTGATGTTTGTCATACGATTTTCTTCATGATTAAGAAACTATTCATTCTGTATCCTTACTAATATTATAAATGCAAAAGTGACTTTCACGTCTTAACTACTAAAGCTATCATCATGAAGTTTTGCATACAGGATGTCAAGGGTATCGAAAAAATCTCTCACACGTGGGCGAAGCTGAGTAAAGCAGTCTTTAAATAAACGAGATGTCTTTCAGACTGATTTTGGTTATGGCAACCATTCTCAACGGAGAATAACTAACAGCGCAGAAGATATACAGGTAATCGATACGACCTACGAGGTTCAGTCACAGGGTTTGAACCCAGGACCTTCTGATTTTAAGCTTGATTTGATAAACATTAGATTCATAAAACAATATATTTTTGAAAAACAAACTTTAGGATAAGTAAAGATTTCTTAATGTCATTAAATTCTATAAATATCTTGTGCCATAAATTTTACCTAACAATGAAGTATTATAAAATAAAATGTTCAACAATCAGTATTATATTCACCTCATAGCTTGGAAGCACTTGAAGATTCCACCTTCAGCACTTCCTCCATATTTCAAAGCCTTCCAATTCTTTTGCACGCAGAACGCTAACATGTATCTACTACCTAAAATAAAAACAAAAAAATATATACAATTAGTCTCAAAATTCTAAATCGAAACTGTTGATTAAATTACGTATATTGTCAACGAGGTATCCTAAGAAATTTATCCTTTATTCCTGCATGAAACGAAACGAACACAAGCGCTATGCTTTCTATCATCTGTTTAATCTTGAACAGGTTGATAACTACGTTATTCTAAGCTGCAGAACGGAGTATTTGATCCATCATATTTGCATGTGTTGTTTGACATTGTACCTCACGATGTTTCCATTCATTCCATTCATGAAATGATTTATAAGCATAAATTAACAAAAAAAAAGTTGGCCGGGTTTGTTCAAACCACTGGGCTATTTCGGTTCCCTTTCTCAATTCTAATAAGAACATTGTTTTTATATTTTTTAAAATTTAATTTCGTGACTTGATGATATTCCACTTTCCATCAACACTGGAATTGAAACCTAAATTAATTCTTAAGCATCAATGAGTCTGCTGTATTGTCAATGCGCTGTCATTGGTCTAGGATTTAAGATGTCATGTCCTTTGTGTCTCTAATTGCAGTACCTAGACCATTCACTATTCAAGCCAGTATACATCAATACGTATTGATAATTATCAATAATTCGTGATGACGTATTATAATTATTAATGTTTCAACAATCTTATGTAATTATTCAATCTGAAGATTAATACAATCTGAAGATTGTTAATAAGCTATTTGAAAGTGCTTCATTAATTTGAATCTCTCAATTATAAAGTGCACAATAATATGCTTTGATTTGATTTTCTTTTAACGTAAATAACTTGGGATATTTATGCATTTATTAACTTTACGAAGTGTAACCCTTTGTTCCCAGCTCACCATTCCCAATTCGAGGTAGTGTGTAAATTAATAGTTATTTATGTAATAATATAATTATCTTACAAAACACAATAGAAGGCTTAGTTAATAACTTAACTCGCACTAATAACTCACACGAATGTGCCTCGCACGCACTGACATTAATGATATAACAAAGCCTTACTAAATATTCAGTATGGTTTTATCGTTATTCGGTTCAAAATCTTTAAAAATAAAAATTTGTAGATAAACATTAATATGAATTAAGTCATTAATATTCAAGGATTTAAAAAGTCATTTATTATGTAATAATAATATATTTATATATCCAAAATATATTTCTTTAATTTGTTGTTTAATATACTGATCATTAAGTATAGTACCAGCCTGTGAGTGTCTCACTGCTGGGCTAAGGCCTCCTCTCCCTTTTTGAGGAGAAAGTTTTGGAGTTTATTCCACCACGCTGCTCCAATGATGTTTGGTGGAATACACATGTGGCAGAATTTCAGTGAAATTAGACACATGCAGGTTTCCTCACGATGTTTCCCTTCACTTTCAAGCACGAGATGAATTATAGTCACAAATTAAGCACGTGAAAATTCAGTGGTGCTTGCCCGGGTTTAAATCCACGATCATCGGTTAAGATTCACGCACTTTTACCACTGGGTAACCATCCAACTTAAGATCTCGCCTTTTTTTATATGCTTATGCTAGTGTGTTTATGTGTGTGTCCAGATTATAATTATTAAAAATTTAAGTAAAATATATGAATTTGTACGTTGCGATCGAATTTTTTTTATCACACTAAATTTCGTCAATAGCTAACAAACAAAAAAATCTAACAGGTGAGAAAAAGGTACTGAATTGTTTCATCTTTGCCTTTTTAAATATAACATATATAAACTTATATATAGAAATATATTATAAGAAATAATAAAATTAACATAACAAATAATAATCTAATCTAATTAGCTATAAGGGCTGTAATAATTTTCAGATGCTAACACTTAGAAAAAATTTAATTGCGTTTTTGATATATAAAATGTATACATACTTTCGTCATCATCTGGTTGCCAAAAGAAGTAATACGCTGAGCATCCGATATTCACCAAAAACAGAAGCAACAATAGTGCTCCAATTATATAATCTACAGAATCCGGTGGAGTATAATCGTTCTGTGTCTTGCAATATCTAACGGAAAGGGAGTCGACCTATTGAAGAACACATAAAGAAATAAAAAAAATAAAAACATTACAAGATTATATAATTCATATTAAGTTTATAATAACTAATTTGTTTTGCTAGGTAACTTTAATTGTTAGTCTATTTTTTTTATGCAAGAACCTAAAATTGAGTAAAGACCTCCTCCAAAGAGGACCATTTGCCTTTTTTGTGTCCAGGCTCCAATACAAAAGATAAAATAAAATAATATAAAAGATAAAAGTAAAAAAATGTTTATTGATATAACATATCGATGATCCGATGTGATAATGGTGTGACCTAAATATAAATCAACGATCGAAACTAGATACTCAAATAACGTCAGGTTTTTCTGAATTTTCCAAGCGTTTATTTTAGTGCTTTCATTTTATCCCAGTGTGAATGCGTATCATATCTGATCTGTATCGCTTTATCAAATATCACTCACCTGTAAACCATAGCTTTGATGAATAGTGGTATTGAAACATCGTTTCAAAGATACCGCTGTGATTTCACTCGCGTTTGCATGTGTGAGATTTAGCCCACAATTTTGGGAGCCGCATACACCTCTATGCAATTTCGTGTGCTTATAGTTCTTATAGGATAAGGACGAGAAGTTCTGTAAAATTTAATAACATCATAAGAGCCAACGCGTTATAGTACAATATACTACATGCATTCTTATTTCAACTTTCATTTAAACGACAAAATTACACTCGGAATAACTGTTCGACATATTGCACTATTACTTTACTAAACTTTGCTATAGGGTTCAAAATTAAAAACTTTAACTTACACCTTTATTGTTCTCAATTACACAATACTGAGATATGAATGATGACATAACTGTGTCAATTTTAAACAAGCTATCATTTAGCTTCACAGTTCCATCTTGTAATAAATTTATAAAAGATAATCACTAAAATCATCGAAACAGTCATGCTGTATTACCATTTTCCATTACTGTAAAATAACTTTTAAGCGACAATTTCAGAGGTAAAATTTACTCGCACACACGCACACACTCACACACACACACACACCACTAGGAAAAAATAGAACTTGCAGTATATTATTCTTTAATTTTCGCTTCTGTTCCTTAATTATCGTATGATCTGAGCTAGATTTATTGCACAATGAGATAAGAGCAAACTAATAGCACAAAGCTCTGCTCGCACTTAAACGTAAACAAGCATCCTTATAATATTATATTAATGTGACCTAGCTTTAGTATTAAGTGAATTGGTAATACAATATTGTCTAAACTCTATGGGCTTATGTTTGATCATATAATTGGTATTGTTTGAATTTTGCATAAGTCACTAGTGTTGAACATTAATAGGAGTTCAAATAGCTGAAATACTACAGTGAGTAGAATGCATAGAATTTGTAACTTAATATTGTAAAATGACGATTCAAGCCTTTGAACCATTTACTTTAATAAAGCAAAGTAAGCCTATATTTAACTAAATCTCGTATTCAATTCTAGTAAAGTCCTTATGAGTTTTTCACTAAGTACCAAACTGTAGATTATAATATTTTCTGCTGTTATAAGGAAATGTATCGAAGACCAAAAAAAGTTGTTTTAATTTTTTCTTAATTCACTTCGCATTTAAAAGTCTACGTCAATGGAATAGGTAGTCTTACTAATATTATAAATCAGAAAGTGGGATTGTTTCTTTGTTACGCTTTAACGTTTAAAATACTAAACCGATTATGGCGACATTTTGCAGACATGTTCTTAGGGGTACAAAGGGGGCAAAGAATACGTGGGTGAAGACTAGTTAAGGATAATTAGAAAATTATTTATTAATATATTACCTTAATATACTGGTATAAAGGCGTTTCATCTTCCAGCAGTTCAAAGTCTACAATGCAGTAGACGGCGTCTGGTTTTCTAAGGCACAGGTCGTAGTCATCCAGCTCAGAGAGAGCTGGCATCGAGTAGTAGTCGAAGGGTTCCAAGATATCTTAAAAAAATAATATAAATTTTACAAATCGGTGCAGATTACATTAAATTTATATCAACGCTTAGCAATGTACATCCTACTGAGAAAAACCGGTAAAGAAATGATAGATACTCTACTCTTTTTCAAAATAATAACTAATATCGAGTTGCTTGTATAAATACAAATTGTACGAAAGATTCTAAGTTAATAATGAATTATATAAGTAATCTATTATTTTAAGCTAAAAAATTAAGAGCCATGAGAACGTCGTGGTTTTTAATCCAGGAAAGCAGCGCTAACGTTCCATCTACTTCATTTATTATTATAATTCATCTCCTGCTCGGCTGCGTTGGATCAGTGTTGTGGAATAAACTGAACATGTTTTTTTTTACTTTATTTATTTTTTTTAATTTCATATTACAACTTTATCGAAATAAAAAAAAAACTCTTGTGGAAAAAAAATCAAAATTGTAGCCGCTTTAAAAAAGATACACGCGCAAAGTTGTGAGCAACTGTTCGTATGCGTTATGAGCCGTTCATCAAACAGGTCGATTACAATTTCCTTCAATTATGTGTTGCATCGTATTGCATTTCCGCTAGCAACTACTTATTTCATACATATTAGAAAATACTTCATACTTTTGCTCAATAAGCGGTTTATTTCTACCATATACTTACTTTTCAAAAGAGAAAGAGTAGAGTAACAACCTGTGAACGTCCCACTGCTGGCCTCCTCTCTCTTTTTGAGGAGAAGGTTTTGGAGCTTATTTCACCACGCTGTTCCAATGCGGGTTGGTGGAATATACATGTGATGGAATTTCAGTGAAATTAGGCACATGGAGGTTTCCTCACGCTGTTTTCCTTCAGCATCAAGCACGAGATGAATTATAATCACTAAATTAAGCACATGAAAGTTTAGTGGTGCTTACCCGGGTTTGAATCCACGATTCTCGCCACTGGGCCATCTCTGCTTCAAAAAAACCGTTCTTAATTCAGCAGGATATTTGGTTATGTTTATATTGCTATTATAATTAGTGTTTATTATATTGATTTCGACGGTGAATGAAAACATCGTGAGGAAATCTGAATGTGTTGCAAATTTAGCCTCGTGTTTATCCACTAAACCGCATTTAAGACGCGTGGTGGACGCTCAAACGCTTATCTTCACTAGTATCGAGAAAAGCTTTACACATGGGGATTTATAGCTGGTTATTGGTTTTTGTTTTTTTCTATTAATTTTTATCGGAAAGTGAGGGAATTGGACTAACACCTGAACTAACACGAACATAACTTAAATTCGCTTTCGCACACACTTATGCACTATGATATTATGTCCATTTTTTTAACTCTGGAAAAACGCGTAACGCGGGGGTATGTGGGTATGTGGGGTTCGCCGGTGTCCAAGGCGCCGAGTGCACCCCGAACATCGGAATACCCACTAAAAAACCAGCAGTACCCTTTTCGTCTTAACAAGGAGCGCCACAGGATCGCTTTAAATATGCTACCGTGATGGTATTATGCCCTGCGCAATTGACAAAATTTAATATTTTCGACATACCTATATATAATATATTATTACATAAATTGAAACTAGACATAATATATTGGGACCCATGTTTTTCGTTTTTTCGAAATTCTTTAGTTTTTGTTCATAATTCTTATTTGAATGTTGTTTCATTCTAAACAGATTTAAAATTTTTAATACGTGTACTTGTCACATAGATCTTGTTTAGTATTCTTTAAATATGTTGAGTTGACACTTGACTAATAAAATAAAAGTCGTTGTATTTTTGCTTACAATAAAAAAATATTAGTGACATTGTTAATTTCTTCATGTGACATTTAAAATTTTTCCATGTTCATTTCAAATGAAAGTTGGGCAAAGAACATTACTTATTCAGCAAATAATGTGACGTCATCACACGTTTTTTAGATTTTATATTTTTTCTCCCACTTTACACAATACAATTTTTTAGAAGATTTATCCAATTCCTATCCTAAGCAAAATAATGAAATGGAATTTTTATTTCTGCACTTTTAATTTTGAAATGTTGTCAATTGGCTAGTTTTTATTGAGATTGGCCGCCGTGGCCATCGGTCAGAAGGATATCATCATCATTATCATCATATATTAAGGTACACTTTAAAAATTACAAATTGAACTTATAGAAAGATATGCGAACGTTCCCACACAAAAATATCACATTAAAAAAAAAAAAAAAGGTTGGTGATTTGTCAAAATTGAAGTTCTAAGCCTCAGACCGTTTGAAATTCGAAGAAGCATTAACTTTTTTATATTATAAATTCATTATGTTAGTCTAAGGCTATATAAACAAACATTTCTATGATAATCTCGTAATTGACTGCCTCGTTGGTCTAGTGGCTTGATGTAAGGCCGCAGACCCGGAGGTCCTGGGTTAAATTCCCAGGTCGAGCCAATAAAAAGTTATTGGATTTTTCTGTCAGAAAATTCTCAGTAGCAGCCCGGAGTCTGGAAGTTGGAAGTGTGTACACGTAAAGCCATTGGTCCTGCACCTGAACTCTTTCCGGTCGTGTTGGATTGCCGTCCCATTGTATTATGAGAGTTTGGAAATAGAGAGTGCACCTGTTTTTGCGCATATACTTGTGCACTATAATATCACCTGCGTAGTTGGCTATTGTCTCTTGAGATTGGCCGACGGGGCCGAAATCGGTCTGGAGGACATTATTATTATTAATCTCGTTATTAAAAAAAATAGCTGAATTCCTGCAAACCTAGATACGGTTCCAGCCTTGTATATCAAGTTCAATATAATTACTGAAATTTTTAAAAATAACGAAATATATTTCCAGTATAATCTACGTTGGACTATTTTCGTTAAAAATATATTAAAAACGAAGTGCTCTTTCCGTCATGTTGTTTATAAAGTATATTTGAAAGAGAGAGTTATAGTTTAATAGACTACATATTATTTTCTTGAAGGCCTTTTAAAATTGTGTTATTATTGCGATTTAGTTTTAAGTCACTATTGTTATAATATCAATCTAAAATGTTCCTTAACGCGTTAGGTATAGGTGTCATAATTGTTCACACATAATTAGATTATCTATATTTGTCGTAATCGCAACCGGTTGCGTGCTTATAAAGTTGTTACCCTGAATCAGTAGAAAATAGTTAAAAGATAATAACAGTTTTGTGAAATTTATTTAATTATGAATTTAAATCATTTTTTAAACTTATTATTTTTTTAAAGCAATATTTGTTTCCTAATACATCATTATATGTATTTATTACCATTTTAGTAGTTCAAGAAATCAAATCAGAATATATTATTTAAGTTAATTCTCTTAAATACTAATATTACAAAGGTTAAATAAACCTGGTACCTGAGCAGGTTTATTTACGGACTTATAAACGGTTGCTCGATTTGTTAAGCAATGCTGTGTCTTCTTCTTTCGAATGTAAAATCAATAATGACAGAAAGAGAGAAATCAGTGTTTATGTACAGTCGCTAAACAAAGTTTATAAATAAGGCCGATTTCTACTGGTAAGAACCGTTAGTAACTCACTAGCTACTCTTACAAATATGAACACCATGTATTTTTGTCAACGTCATAATCTTTATTTTAGTAATTAATATGTTTAATTTACTAATATTTTGGTCCTGCGCCTGAACTCTTTCCGGTCAGCCGTTGGTACTGCGCCTGAACTCTTTCCTTTCGTGTCGGATTGCCTTTGTGATCAGGTTATAAGAGTTAGGGAATAGACAGTGCACCTGTGTTTGCGCACACACTTGTGCACAATAATATCTCCTGCGCAGTTGTCTAATCTCTCTTGAGATTGGCCGCCGTGGCCGAAATCGGTATGGAGGACATTAATATTATTAGTTTTATTATGAAATTTGAATTTATTAATTGGTATAGTAATAAATATCTGTGGATTTATCTTATAGAAATGAAAAACGGACCACGAAGGGTTTATTGATTTTGCGTAGCCATAAGCTGGATAAGTTAAAAATAAACATACGTCATTTCTATACATAATGTATAGCCAGTCGTAAAAGTAACAACTAAGTAAGTAGTAATAGTAAAGTAACAGCTTGTAAATATTCCTCCTTTCCTTTTGAGGCGGTTTAATTAAATGTGTTCCGGGCTATTTATAATCTCGAAACTCGAGACTCGCTTCGGGACATTTTTAACAAAGTAGAAATTCTTGCACTTGCGTTACCTTGTGATCAAGTTAGCTCAGTGGAAAGCGTACGTTAATCTTTACCGAATGCAAGCATTCAATTAATTCGACTCTGGTTTAAATAAACCATATGTTTAACGTATCACAAACGTGTTTCACATAAAATATAACGTCTTCAATTAAATTTTTTTTTTTTTTTATAGAATAGGAAGGTGGACGAGCATATGGGCCACCTGATGGTAAGTAGTCAACAAACGCCCTTAGACATTGGCATTGTAAGAAATGTCAACAATCGCTTATAGCCAATGCGCCACCAACCAACTTGGGAACTAAGATTTTATGTCCCTTGTGACTGTAATTACACTGGCTCACTCACCCTTCAACCCGGAACACAACAATATCAAGTATTGCTGTTTTGCGGTAGAATATCTGATGAGTGGGTGGTACCTACCCAGACGAGCTTGCACAAAGCCCTACCACCATTGAATAAAAAACTAAAATCATAAACTCCCGTGTTAGAATAGAACTGTTTTCTTAGTAATTCAATATATGTTTAAGCTAATTGTATAATCCTATTTTGGTTTTAGTTACATGTTATATAATAATTAATATAATAAGACATGTATCTTAAATGAATAAATAATTTGTCAGCAGAATTTATCGAAATATATATTCCTTATATTTATTATAAAAAAATATTTATACTTAGTTTTTTTTTTCTTTTATTGTCTTAACGTTTTTTAATATAAACTTAACTTATTATTTATTGACTGTCATTTCTTCTGACTATATAAGTAATTTAATTTACCATGTCGTAATATCAATTAAGAGAGCATTTAACTTTATTTTTTTATAATTCAAGCGTTTTTTATATTACTAGTGTTTTAACCGCGGTTTCATCATCCATCCATCATAGCTCTTTCTTCAGACGGTTTTTCATACAAACTTTTTCCCCCTTTATGACCTTCGGGGTTAAATTTTTAAAAAACCTTTCCTAACTAACTAGTGCTAGTCTGCTGTGTGAAAGGAACCTGTATACAAATTTTCATGCAGCTAGCTCCAGTAGTCAGTTATTCTTTGATATATATTGTTCTGAATAAATAAATATATTTTAAGCAATAGGTAGGCGGACGAGCATATGGGCCAATTGATGGTGAGTGGTCACCAACGCCCATAGACATCGGCATTGTAAGAAATGTTAACCATCGCTTACATCGCCAATGAGTCACCAACTTTGGGAACTAAGATGTTATGTCCCTTGTGCCTGTAATTACACTGGCTCACTCACCCTTCAAATCGGAACACAATAATACCAAGTACTGTTTTGCGTTAGAATATCTGATAAGTGGGTGGTACCTAGCCAGACGAGCTTGCATAAAGCCCTACCACCAGTATTTATAAATAAATAGCCTTTCTATTTCCGTTGCAAAGTAAATAAATTACGAATAGGCGAAACGCAATACAAGTCAGTCTATTATCGATGTTAAGTAAAATCGTGACTAGCTTTTAAGGCTTAGCCATCAGTGCGGATTATAATGAATATTGCACTTATGTTGGAGTAGAATTGAATTTTGATAACGGTTGCTAATCACATAGACAATGTGTATATAATGTATGCAGTGTATAGTAGCGTGCCCATGTGTACACGTATAGTGAACGGTAAAATAAATGTAATAAGAAGTAAGATGATAGACGTCATTGAATTTTTTTTATAAAAAATAGGAAGGTGGACGAGCATATGGGCCACCTGATGGTAAGTGGTCACCAACGCCTATAGACATAGGCATTGTAAGAAATGTTAACCATTGCTTACATGACCAATGCGCCACCAACCTTAACAATACCAAGTGCTGCTGTTTTGCGGTAGAATATCTGATGAGTGGGTGGTACCTACCCAGACCAACTGGCACAAAACTCTACCACCAGTTATTTGAACCTCACGCTATAAACTGAAGAATACAGATAAATAAAAAATATATAAGGTGACATAACTTATGATAAAATAATTTATGATGGATTAATTGAGTCTAGAAGATGAAAATGTGTTTAAAGGCGTTTGTTTCGCGCCTGAACTCTTCCAGTCGTGTCGGATTTCCCGTGCTATCGGATTATGAGAGTGAGGGAATAGAGAGGGAGGGATCTGTGTTTGTGCACACACTTGAGCACTAAAATATGTTCTGCGCAATTGTTTATTCGGTCAGGAGGTCATGTATAAACATGATTCTTGAAGATAATTGGAATTTTATTTTATTGTTGTCGAAAATTTTATATGAGAGCTGACGATGAGATGATCCAGCAGTATTTTTTTTGGATCTGCGGCAATAATTCAATCTTAATAATCATTATAATATTATAAATGTGAAAGTGTGTTTGTTTGTTATGATTTTACGTCTTAACTAGTCAATCGATAATCATAAAATTTTTCATGCACGTTGTCAGGGGTATAAAAAAGAACATAGGGTACCTAACACCTCCCCTTAACACAGACAGGGGGTCTGTGCCGAGATGGCCTTGTGGTCAGAACGCGTGAATTTTAACGGATGATCGTGGGTTCAAACCCGGGCAAGCACCACTGAATTTTCATGTGCTTAATTTGTGCTATAAATCATATCGTACTTGACGGTGAAGAAAAACATCGTGAGGAAACCTGTAGGTGTCTAATTTCATTGAAATTCTGCTACATGTGTATTCTACCAACCCGTATTGGAGCAGCGTGGTGGAATAAGCTATAATAATCTTCTCCTCATAAAGGAGAGTAGGCCTTAGCCCAGCAGTGGGATATTAACAGGCTGTTACTGTACTGTACAGGTACGCTTCGTATTGTAAGTAGTAATAGTTATCCAAACAGGCCTACACAAAGCCCTATAGTGGAATTATATAATTAATAATTGAAACAAGAGTTGTTAACAATCTAACAAACTTGCGCGACCAAGCGAAGAGAAACCGACTTTAAACTCATGTAGTGAATATTTGGAAAGTAAAAGGGCGTAACGAATCGCTAGATATGTCTTACTTATAGCATTTGAATGCTAGTGTTTCTGTATATTTTTTACCCGTTGGCACTGCACTGCCAAACCGAGGAGGCGGACGGGTACCACCACTCATAGACATTGGCGCTATGAGAAATATTAACCATTCCATACACACGACCAACCTTGGGAACTAACATGTTATGTCCCTATGCGTGGCTACACGCATAGGGACATACACATACACAGGTTTTCTCTCCCTTCCAACCGGAACGCAAAAATATTAAGTATTGCTGTTTGGCGGCTTGTTGGGTCTAGTGACTGGAATGCGTTAATCTTAAGCAGATTGTTTAAGCCCAAGGAAAGCATAGCAACAGAGTTTTAATGATTTTGTAATGTATCTCGTGTCCGGTGGTGAAATTAAGGAAATAACTATAGGTTCAAGAGGCATAACATTTTAGTTTCCAAGGTTGGCGCACATTGGCGATATAACGAATGGTTAATATTTCTTACAGCGCCAATGTCTATTGGCTGCGGTGACCTATTTCCATCAGGTTGCCTATTGGCCCAACTTACTTATTTGATCAAAAGTTTGTAATAACGAATAATTAACAACTTAAATACAAAATATAAATTATGCAAAATTCCAAGCTCCAAGTGGTCCCAGGATGATATGACAAAGCCACATCTTAAACTTGTCCAGAATATAAAGAGTAAAACTTAGGTCTCACGAGGAAACCCTAGTTTAAGTAAAAGTTATTCCTTGAAGTTAAGTAATATCCAGCGAACCATTCTAGAATGTCACTATTGGTAATCAGCGGGTTTTGCAATTGAATATTACCTGTTTTGCGAGCGAACTTAATAGGCACGTTTCCTGACTGTGCAGCGAAGGGTGCTGTCTTTGAGGAGCTAGTTATAATAAACTTATAAAAATATATAAGTATTTTAAGTATAAATGTATTTATACTTAAAATACTTATATATTTTGCGAGTTAGTAAAACCAAACAATCAATTTTTGGTTATTTTTGTCTATCTGTCTGTTGTCCGAGATAATCTTCGAAACTAAAATTACAAATGCAAATTTATTATGAGCATTCCAAGGTACTGTTTAGTCTTTATTTCTTCAAATCGTTTGCGTCTATCAAAAGTTATAACAATTTTAAGTTCGCGTTCGTTTGTTTATTGTCCTCTATTCTAAACAATTAAATAAAATTGAAGTGTATGCTCGTGATTTCAAATAATTACCTCATTTGAAGTTCATATGGCTATTTGCGAGCTACCAGCCGTTTTAATTATTTAACAAGTGGATTGTAAACTATTAAAAATGATTTACGGCACATATTGTGAACCTGATATAAGAAAACGTTTTGAGTTAAATTATAAACACATGAAATCTACAATATTAGAAACTATTGAATTTTTTTGCACTTTATTCTAAATTGAATGCTTCGTTTACAATTTACAAAATTAAAATTAAACACTATTTTTATATATGTTTATGCATGACTGCGTATATTTTTTTATTTAAAATTATTTATGATTGTAATTTAAATGTATATAATTATATATGAATGTTAATTATAGACACAAGGAGCCGAAATAATTAATTATTTAGAAGCGTCAAAATTAAAAAAAAAATATTTACAACCGAAGACTGGTGGTAGGGCTTTGTGCAAGCTCGTCTGAGTAGCTACCACCCACTCATCAGATATTCTAGCGTAAAATAGCAGTACTTGGTATTGTCGTGTTCCGGTTTGAAGGGTGAGTGAGCCAGTGTAATAACAGGCACAAGGGACATAATAATATCTTAGCTTCCAATGTTGGTGGTGCATTGGCGATGTAAGCAATGGTTAAAATTTCTTACAATGCCAATGTTTATGGGCGTTGGTGATCACTTACCATCAAGTGGCCCAAATGCTCGTCCTACATATGAAGTGGCTTATGATATTATTCAATTTGCACTTCAAACGGTACGCAACAACATCACCCTGCAAAATAACCATTAACTAAGCCATTAAAATAATAGAGTGATGTTGCTTAATAAAGTAATTGAATCACAATGTGTGTTTTTAAAACATTAAGTGATTTTTTCAATTAAAAATGACGATTAATTACGTAATGTTATAATGTTTGATTAAAATAACATATTAATAACATCGAAGGTTAAAATAAGTATTATATATATATATATATATATATAATGTGTATATATATAATAATCGTCTGTACCGATTTTGGTTCGTAGGTATTTTCGACGTTCGCGACGTCATCAGAAATGTAATACAGCAAACAATAGTCGCTCTAATGCTATGTTACGTTTGACTTATTGCGCTATCGAAATATATTTTTTGGTTATTATTATTCTTATTTTTAATTTCGTTTCTTGTACTAAAAAATAAATGATCCGAGAAATTATGTGGTACATTCACTTTTAAAATTGACCTATATTATTAATGTGCAACTGGGAAAACACTTTTTCTAAGTTTGAGGAGCATTCTTAGAGATTATTACACCACGCTACTCCAATGGGTGAATATAAATGTGATAAAATTTCATCAGGGACTTTTCTCAACATATCATATTTCATAATCTTGCACGAGATTATTTATAAACATACATTAAGCACGTTTATCGAAGCTATTTTCTCGGGATTGAACCCGCGATACTCGGTTAATATTGAGATTCACGTTTAACCACTGGGCCATTTAAACTGATTCTTATAACGTCATTGTAAATTCATTAGCACAATACACTTTGTCAATTTGCAACTCTTTGTAAATGATGCAACTTTTTTCAATGTAAAAGAAAAATTATCTAGTTACATGAAATTATTACAACATTATTGAACCAGAATAGAATTACTCGATTTCCTTTCTATAACACTAAGTTTTTTTTTCTTTTATAATATAGGCGAAGTAGTTGGCCTGATGGTCTTACAAGGCCAATGTCTATTGGCGCTGGTGAACTCTAACCACATTGGCTCATTGGCCATTTGGCTACCGATTTGAAATTAATAAAAAAAATATATATTTTTATAATAAAGATAACATATTATGGTCCTTGTAAGACCTAACACCCCTTCATACGCAGACGAAAGCTAGTCCCTTATAAAGTTTTAGCTTTGAAAGAAATTTGTTAATTGTATAAGTCGAAATGGCTCAATGGTTAGAGCACGTGAATCGCAACCAAGTGCTCTTACTTTACTTATTTACTTAGATCATGTGTAATGCTTATTTCCTAATAAATGTATTTTTTTTTTTTTATAGAATAGGAAGGTGGACGAGCATATGGGCCACCTGATGGTAAGTGGTCACCAAACGCCCTTAGACATTGGCATTGTAAGAAATGTCAACCATCGCTTATAGCCAATGCGCCACCAAGCTTGGGAACTAAGATTTTATGTCCCTTGTGCCTGTAATTACACTGGCTCACTCACCCTTCAAACCGGAACACAACAATATCAAGTATTGCTGTTTTGCGGTAGAATATCTGATGAGTGGGTGGTACCTACCCAGACGGGCTTGCACAAAGCCCTACGGAAGAATGCGGTTTCCTGACACAAATTAAAGATATACTGGTAACTTACTATGCTAGTCACAATGTTCGTATATAGCTTAATAATATATTCAACTTATATACATATATATAATGTTTAATTGTTATGATTTATACATACACATTATTTCGGTACCTATTTCGCGAAAATTTCTTTTTTCACTGTGTTATGATGTTGTTTTTTTTTGTGATTAAACTCTTAAAACTTTATTGATTGACAGTCGATATCAATTAAAGGGTATTTATGGTTTTTTTCCGTGATAAGTGGAAACAGACACCAGATTGATGGGATTTGATTTATAGACAAAGCCAAAGGTGGTATAAAATGGATTTTCTAAATTTGAAATTTTTAAAGATAATGAAACGAAATCTACATAAATACTCTTACATAAATAAATAAATATTATATAACAATTTAAAAGAAAATCCCCATAAAATTGATTGTGAATTTGAGTAAATTTACTTATCATTTTAAGTGCACAGTATTTTTTTTTGCAAACCCTATATTATCAAGTTATTTTATTCTAAAGTTAAGCTTTTTTCTAAGTTAGTGTTCTATTAACAATTATTTGTAGTGTAATACTACGAATTGGTATGTATGTATTGTAAGTATTAATTAAATACTATTATGATTTAAATATCGCTAATGAAAAAAGATAGATAAGTTTTTTTAATATATACAGGAAATATTTACAATAATAAAATTTAGTTCATGGTTACGTCTTGTAATAGAAATATAAAAGCACATTAATAATAATAATAATATTTTATTTATTTCTTCACAAAAAGTTTACAAATTGACATATAACATTTAAGTATCAGCTAAATAATGTGAAGATTGGTGTTTGCAATAGATAAACTGTTCTACAAGGTCTCCGCTCCCGTTAAAATAACGTCAATCCCAAATTATAGGAAAAAATAATCAAGGGATCTAACTTGTCTGCGGAGAAAATTATATTAGAAAAAAGAAAAAGTGTTTACCTCTTTGTGTGCCATTATCTCCTAAAACTATATTCAAAGCACAGTATAGCACAAACCACCACATTTTGAACTCGACTGTGCGTTATCGCCACCTGCATTGATGCAATGCTCATAGAAGTGGGGCTTTAGTTACGAAGGCTCATTGTCGAATATAATCGCAATAATAAGAATATTAAGTTTATCTGTTTCTGTTGATGATTGATGAGGTTATTATTTCGTAGTTTTGTGTGCTCTAATAATTTATTACCATCACAATTCATTTGAATATGTTCATCTATGATAAAACTTTAAATAAGAATTAATTTATATATCAATGTAATTTAAGCGTTATATTTAATTTTTAGTGCATTCATTAATTTAATTATCTATTATTTATACTGTACATACAAATGTTAATAAACAAAAAGAAACAAACACTTAAATTTCCGTAGAATAAGAGACTATGTTTAAAGAAAAAAAATGTTTTTTATTTTTATTAAAAAGTTTTATTAGTTTTAAAGGTTTAAAAGTTTATATCTAGTACAAAATACCTTCTTCTTCTTCTGCCTATCGTTTTTCTCTTTCCTCCATTTTGCCCGATCTAAAGCATCCCTCACGACATCAAGCCAGCGCTTCTTGGGCCTGCCGGATCTAGGGCCTTCGACGACAAAGTCCAGGCATCGGTACAAAACACCAATTAACAAAAATGTATAAAAATTTATAACTATGTTAACAAAGAAATATAAACAATTTAATTTATTTATAGTTTAATAAATAAATAAAATATATTATTAAATAATAACTATGATAGCTTTCAATTGACGAGAACTTAATAAAAAAAAAAAAAAAAAATTATAATCTTCAACCACGCTACTCCAATGCGGGTTGGTGGAATACACATATGGTAAAATTTCAGTGAAATTAGACACATGCAGGATTCCTCGCGATGTTTTCCTTCACCGTTAAGCACGTGATGAATTATAATCACAAATTAATCAATTGAAAATTCAGTGGTGCTTGCCCGGGTTTGAACCCACGATCATCAGTTAAGATTTACGCGTTATTACCACAGGGCCTATCTCGGCTTCTGATCATTAATCCTTCACGTTGTGTTAATGCGGATTGATGGGTGAATATGTGGTGGGTTCCTTTCACCAACAAGCAAGAGACAAATTATAGTCACATATTAAGCATACGAAATCTCATCTAGCCCAGGGTTGAGCTTGCTATATTCGGTTGTGATTTATTTGTTAGTTAGGTTAGGTTAGTATGAATTAAGTATTATTTTAGATCATGAAAAAGTTATACGATACCTTACCACTTCTATATGTCACTTTTTGGAGAAAATTAAAAACAAAAATCGACTACTTTTTTGTTAAAAAATATAAAATTTCTAAGATTTCTGGTTAGTGCTAGGAGTGGTGATGACAAATCGCGCAAGAAGTCAGAATCGAAGCGGCATCTTTTACATCGCTAGGCGGTAAACCATTGCGCCGCTGACCTTTAACTATATTCATTCTAACATTATATATACAACATAGTATAAGATGTATTCCTAACCTTATAAAGTGGGAGGTTATTTGGGACTCGCCGGCGCTGAAGGTGCCAAATACCCACTAAAAAACCAGCGGTACCCTCACCGTCTCTCGGGGGGCGTCACGGAATCGCTTGCGCCGCTACCGTGGCGCCCCAACGATTGGCCCGCGTATGCGGGCGTCCAATCCCAGTTGGGTTCCCGGGATACAAAAAAACCCAACAAGCTCTGGCGACGCTTAAACCCCTGTAAGATGCCCATAGCGCCGACGCCTTCTCACCGGTCTTCTTCAGCGGATCGGATCAGCGGAGGCGCTTTCCTCACGCCGCCGCTTTGTGGCCTCCTTCTGCGATATAGCACTTTTGCATAAGGCTCAAATTAGATCTGGCTTAGGTATTACATGAGAATGAATGTTGAATGAATGAATGAATTAAGATGGAAATCCTTTTTAATCCTCAAGAAACCTACCATACGGACAGATTTACATACTATAAATATAACATAATTATTAGATAAACCAATTTAATAATATATAAATAAATAATCGATTGCTTCGTAAATCTACAGATCCTACATTCCTGTGTGAAACCCCGGGTCAGGTTGACATTGGCGTCGAACCTGGAACTCTTGATCCGCCATCATAAAATATAGGTCAAACACATATTCTTATGGAATTTACCAACGTTAAATGTCGAAATATTGAGTGTCAATTAAATGTATTATTTCGGAAAGAAATACTAAATCTATCACTTTTACTGGTGGTAGGGCTTTGTGCAAGCTCGTCTGGGTAGGTACCACCCACTCATCAGATATTCTACCGCAAAACAGCAATACTTGATATTGTTGTGTTCCGGTTTGAAGGGTGAGTGAGCCAGTGTAATTACAGGCACAAGGGACATAAAATCTTAGTTCCCAAGGTTGGTGGCGCATTGGCTATGTAAGCAATGGTTGACATTTCTTACAATGCCAATGTCTAAGGGCGTTTGGTGACCACTTACCATGAGGTGGCCCATATACTTGTCCACCTTCCTATTCTATAAAAAAAAAAAACTAATATATTTAATTTACGCCAAACGAAGTATGTCAGTTGCAAAGGCTGTTTGGCCCACTTCGTTCATCCTATTGAATCCATACTTACTAAAATAAAAATAAAAAAATGCGTTACGTTTCCCCCACATGAAGTGGGGGAGAGAGGTATGTGATACCCACTAAAAACTAGTGGTACCCTCTTTGTCTTTACGAAGAGTGCCACGGGATCACGAGACGACGACAAATAATCGGAAAAAATACAATTATAAAAAAATGCGAAAAATATTTTGGTTATAAGCATATTTCTCGTTAACTTTCCAAAAACTATATGGAATATTGTATGACAAAGCCTGAAAAGCTTAAAATACCTACCTAAATCGGTCAAGCTATTTTCGAGTAATCGAAAACTAAAACATAAAAAAAAAACTCAACAACTCCAAATATTTTGACATATTTTGACAATCGCATGAAAATCGATTATAGTTTTTGTATTTGTATGGAACATAAACCTATTTAATGAATATATTTATAATGTTATCTATACTAATATGAATGCGAATGTTACTGTCTGTCATGTCACGTCACGTCTAAGCAACTGAACCGAATTTGATATAATTTTGCATATATTATATTTTATTTATATATTATATATTGTAAATTCGTTCAGTAACAGCCCGTGAATGTCCCATTGCTGGGCTAAGGCCTCCTCGCCCTTTTTGAGGAGAAAGTTTGGAGCTAATTCCACCACGCTGCTCCAATGCGGATTGGTGGAATACATATGTGGCAGAATTTCAGTAAAATTCCACACGGCAGGTTTCCTCACGATGTTTTCCTTCACCGTCAAGCACGAGATGAAATATAATAACAAATTAAGCACATAAAAATTCAGCGGTGCTTGCCCGGGTTTGAACCCACGATAATCGGTTAAGATTCAGGCGTTCTTTCCACTGGGTCATCTCGGCTTTTTGTTACCATTTGGCCTTAACCTGTTGAAGCTAAAGAAATATACATATTAATTTACAAACATAGTCCTGGATTCAATTTAGAGAGACCGAACTATCAACCGAACTATTCAACCAAGAATATCGTGTAAAATATATCACGAACGCTTGCGAATGTTTTTTTCGTCATTTCACGGTTCATTATTTACATTACAGTACTTTTACTGTGTTGATCTTTTTGTATATCTACGTAATTGATTTCGTTTCAAAAACTTTAACGACAGCCATTTTTTCTGACGGTACATACAATTAAAAAATATAATAATTTTTCTTATTTTTTTTTTAAATTATATTATATGCTATTTTTTGAACAATTATTAATATTCTTATTCACGCTATTGGTTTATCTGCTTGAGGGAAGTTGAAGGTTTTTTTTAATATCCACTTTATTACCACTGAATAAAACACTTCATTTCTCTATTTTAATTTAACGAGCCCAGCGCGTATCTAGCAACGCAGAGTTTCGAGCACTCAAGTCCGTACGCAATTTACTCTATACAACCATAGCAGGAGCAAATAAACAATTTTGACTTTTTTATAATATAGGTAGGCGGACGGGAAAATGGGCGTTTTGGTGGTAAGTGGTCTCCAACGCCCGAAGATATTAGCGCCGTCAAAAATATAAACTTTCTTTACATTGCTAATGGGACACCCAAGAAACTAAGATTATGCCTGAGGTTTCACTGGCCCACTCACTCTTCCAACTGTAATACAATATTACTAAATATTGCTATTTCGCGGTAAAAATACGATAAGTATGTGGTACCTTAACAGACCAGCTAGCACACGCCACCTACTAGAAAGTATATCCCGCGTTACTCGAGAAAGTGCGTCGTTTTATTAGTTTTATAACATAAGTAGCACGCACGCATGTGAAAGAAATCTTACATGTTATTTTTTTCGCCGCCATCCGATTGGATGACCTTGAGAACCATTTGTTTACTTAATTCAATTTTTTCTATGGCGTTACACTTCGGCGACTGTGTGCCTTACTGTATTTAATGTCTATATCAATAAAATTTTTGTATTTTTCTTTTCGGTAAATAAGCAGTAAATATTTCATATAATTTTTGAGATCCATGACAAATAACAGAAATCTTTAATACTTCAGCGCATGTAAACGCTAATTGGTTAAATTTCTTAGAGTTAAGTTTCCGAAAGTATTCAGAAGTATTAAAGATTTCTGTTATTTGTCATGGATCCAATCAATCATCAACGTCTTTGTATAAACACGGTAAAACGAATTCGTACTCCATTTACAGCACAAAAGATAAAACTAGATCAACTGAATTTCATTTCATTCATTAATCTTCGGGTCAAGGCATCGGTCCTTGCATAAATATTTAAAAAAAAATAACTCCAGTCACCGGCGCATAACATTGCGATGTCTAGTTTCCTCACTATCTACGCACCTTAGAATTATGTTTGCAATGAAAATGACATGACGAAAAGGAAGGACAGAGACATAAATACAGTTTTTATTTTTTTTAATTATTATTAGAAGTATATATTAACTGTCACCTTATTATTTTCTTAAAGAAATGTATTTTCTAATTTTGAGATTTAATTTGTAAGATGATAATATTATAAATTCGAAAGTAGCTCGCACTGTCGTAACTGTCGTCGTAACTGTCTGTATGTTACGCTTTCATGGCTGAACCACGCAGGTTCGTTTTAACCTCAAGGAAGATCATAGAAAATAATTATTTACTTAGTGGTAGAGCTTTGAGCAAGCTCGTCTGGGTAGGTACCACCTACTCATCAGATATTTTACCTCTAAGCAGCAATACTGAGTACAGTTGCGTTCCGGCTTAAAGGGTGAGTCTGTGTAACTACAGGCACGGGGGACATAACCTCTCAGTTCCCAAGGTTGGTGCCGCATAGGCGAGGCAAGGAATGTTTAGTATTTCTTACCTCGTCAATGTCCATGGGTAGTGGTGAGTATTCGTTATCAGGTGGCCGATATGCCCATTTGTCTATCTTTTTATAAAAAATAAATCGCATTTCGTCGACTTTTAGTTTTTTCATATTCTTATTTGCCATTCTAATATATTATTAATTTATATGTTAGCTTAAGTTTGTTTGACGCACGGCTTTTGTTTGATACTCCATTTACTAAGAAAGTATATATTAAATTAGACCAAATAAAATTACGACCAAAGGTGATGTTATCTTTAACGCGGATGAAGCTTTTCAAGGCGAAACCAGATACATTCCTTTGTATGTGATATTCTCTAATTATAACCAATTTTATAATTAAATTATAATATGCCTACACGTCTATCTCTTAGCTATTTGTTTAAATTATTTTTTCCCTCTTGAGTTTTCTTTTTGTGAGTAAGAATTCATTTTCTACCACGGGGTACTTGAGTTAGCATTCCGGTTAAACGAAGTTGTCTTATTATGTAAAATGAAATCTTAAAACAATAAGCTTAAAACGCTTAAGTGTTTTGGTATAAATTATGTACCTATTGCGATTTGAGATAAATTGTCTTAAGCATTAAATAACCATTTCATGAAACTCTCATGAACTATTAAAAGTAAAATCTATTGAATCCGACGAAAGTCAGATGGCACTGATTTCAAACCCATAATTTTAAACAGAAAATAGCTGGTACTGGGCACAGGCAAACACCACTAATTTGTCATATTTTGAATTTGATTTTTTAATCAATCTCATTCCTTCACCGAAGGAAAGCATTGTGAGGAAACCTGCCTGTATCTGATGTAAGTCTGCTACATATATAACCTTCATTAGAGAAGCGTGATGAAATGAGCTCTAAGCATTCTCCTCAAATTTATATATATATAATGGTGACTATATCTTGACTGATTTCTACGATGAAGATTCTCAAAGGAATGAAGTTCCATAATCCGGGATTCTACTAATAATGTGTTGAATGGCAAACCCATTAACTATTTATGGCTTGAGGTATGAACTTTTCTTTTATGTTATAGGCACGGACGTGCAAAAGGGCCACTTGATGGTAAGTAAAAGAAATAATAACCATGCCTAACATCGCCAATGCACCACCAACATTGGAAAATGATATGTTATGTCTCTTGTGCCTTTAGTTACACTGGCTCACTCATCTTTTAAACGGGAAAAAACAATACTAAGTATTGTACACCTCCTAGATAAACGACTAACGCGGTAATGCGACACGACGCGAAATTATCAAGTAGTGTTTTGTATTTGTGGCGTACGTTCACTGCGATAAGACGCGACTAAATGCGAACGTTTTCCAACGACGATGTGTGACGCATATAAATGATAAAACTCTTCAGAATGTCGCTCTAAATATATGATATATGTTGTCTACCTTCTTTGATTACTAAATTTTTGTAGTAATAAGAAATCCAAATATGAATTTTCGAGAAATAAGACTTGAGCCACTTGAGAACTTGGCCACGTTTAAAACAATAACGAACTGAGATTGCCGCGTTACGTCACGGCGACTAGCGTACCTACCTAGTCCGAGTTATTTTACTTATTCTATAGCGTTAACGTTAACTGCTTTTTACGTGGAATTAAAACAGTGCCATCTTGTGACAATAATAGGAGTTCCATATATAGTCGTATTAAATGCGTTAAAAAATCATGCTTCATGTCGCATCCCACGTCACCTAGAACAACGGGTTGTAAGATACAAGATCAACAAAACAGGTTTTATATAATAAAAGTATCTCAGTTTGTGAATATATTACGAACCTATTAAAATACGGAGAAAAACTAAAATTTTCCATTTTTGTAATTAAAGCGCAATACCAATTCAGTACTAAGGGTACAAATTTAATATCCATCAAAATAATTCTAAAGTTTAGAATACAGTTCTTAACTTTCTATGAATTTGACCCATGCGCGTTTTACGCAAAGTCAGGATGGACAACTAGTTAAATTATACGTACGTAAAGCTTATACAATCGAAAGAAACATCGTCCATAAAGATTTCCATTCCACTAAACGTTCAATAGCATTTCCGATAAAGTCTCAATTTTACGACAAAGCGCTGTGCTTCACAAATATTTGTGCTTCGAACGTCGAGCTGGTTAGGTCCAAACGACCTTTCGTGCGAAATATACAAATATGATTTTTTTACGGTTTATTGCGTGTACGATGGGACTATATTAAGTAATGCTGAGATCTGTTTATTTAAGTAAATCATTTGGGTTCATGTTTGCGATTTCTTTTTATGCAAATGCTTAAAATGTGTGTTAAATTTGTTGTGTATTGGGACAGGTGTACTGTAGTGAAATTTCAAGGTTATGATTCGAGGAAATTCCATCACGCTGTTTTAAGCCGGGTTTATGAATTTTCTTATGGAAAAATATTGTTTTAAGATACAGGCTTCTAATGATATATTTTTACCGTGTTGTTACACGACCGCAAACCGGAAAGCAACAAAACAAAGTATAGCTGTTGCTATACTTTGTTTTGTTGCGTTCCGGTTTGAGGGGTGAGTGCGCCAGTGTACCTAACAGGCACAAGAAACATAACATCTTTCCCAAGGTTGGTGGCACATTGGTGATGAATGGGATAGTTAATATTTCTTACAGTTCAAACATTTATGGGCTATGGTGACCACTTACTTTCAGGTGCCCTCTCGTTTGTCTGCCTACCAATTTTAAATTAAATTGGTAGGTATATTTGAGAATAGTACGTTTAAATAAACAAACTATTAGCTTCATATAAAAGAAAAGTAAATAACAGCCCGTGAATGCCCAACCGCTGGGCTGATATAGGCTAAAGACTTTTGAAATTTTTATGTCTTGATACACTAACATTTGATTCTAGCTTCTAACCACATAATAACAATACCTTACATTAAATATACTTTAATTTATATTCTTTAACGATAAATAATCTTTAATCTGATTTTGTTGCTATATTTTATTACTACAAGTAATTTACCTTAACATATATGTATGTAATATTTTCAACTTGGATGATGAATTTCATTTTAATTTCTTTAATTAGTTACTAATTGAAATAAATGCATAAAATATAATTAAGCGATTAAGACCCAGAAGTAACGAGGCGAAACAAATTGCCTAGCGGATTTACTCATAGATAACTGTATATTTGCGAAATTTTGTACAAAACCGTTCACCTAATAATTATGTCTGAAATGTTTAAAAACCCAGATAATCGACTGTATTATTGGATTAATGGCTACCTCATTAGGATGCATCTTGAGGATCCTGGTCCTTGAACTCTGGTCAATAAAAAGCTATTAACTTTTGCTGACTGATATATAGACTTGCACCCTGAAGTATGGAATTGGTAGTGTGAACAAATGTTTGTGCCTTGCACGTAAAGTCATTCGGGTCGGATCGGTTTGCCGACCCATCGAATTATGAGAGTGTTTTAAAGAAATTATAGAACCTTAATAAAGATATATATAACCACATATACTTATATATAACGATAAATATAACCACATAGACTTGTTCAGCAGCGGTCTCAGTAAGTTTAACTCGATACTTAAAAATAATTAGATTAAGATTTGTTATTAACTTTTTTTTTCCTTTTTCATATTTCACATGATATAAGTTTGGTTTATATACATTTTTACACTTGTTAGTTTTTTTTAATTACCATACATTTAATTTTACTGTTTTATTTCTTTTATACATATGTTCACTTCCAGATTAATTATTTGTGGAAACTGTATTGGCATGTGTGTTATTTAAGGTTTATAAGTTTTATGTAATATAAAGTATGCTGTTTGTTTCACTTACTTACAAATAAATAAATAAATATTGTTTACAGGCCAACTGGCGATGTAAAATCGCACTTGCTATTGTATTTTTTTTTAATCGGGGAAGTTTAAGGTTTAATAAAAATGGAATTCTATTCTTAAAAAAATAATAATAGCATCTGCGTTTGCGTAGACACTTGAAAGCTATAATATCTTCTGCACAGATATTCTCCATAGAGTGACCGCTACCACCGATATCGACCAAGACATCAACCATTTACTTATGTATATAATGAAAAACAGTTACGTTTAAACTGAATCATATGTATTTTAAGAATAATAATAAACAAAAGAGTCATAAATAGGAAAACTTTTTGGAATGTAGTATCTCTATATATTATGTATATTTACTGGTGGTAGAGCTTTGTGCAAGCTCGTCTGGGTAGGTACCACCCACTCATCAGATATTCTACCACAAAACCGCAATACTTGATATTGTTATGTTCCGGTTTGAAGGGTGAGTGAGCCAGTGTAATTACAGGCACAAGGGACATAAAATCTTAGTTCCTAAGGTTGGTGGCGCATTGGCTATAAGCGATGGTTGACATTTCTTACAATGCCAATGTCTAAGGGCGTTTGGTGACCACTTACCATCAGGTGGCCCATATGCTCGTCCACCTTCCTATCCTATAAAAAAAAAATGTATAAATAAGAAGTACAAAATAAAATAAATTATCAATGTATGAGACCAATTAAATGATAACAAATGAAAGAATTCTAATGAATACATAATGTTTAGCATGAAAACAAACACTTTATTATTAATTGCTATTTTTTATAATAATAAAATTTTTATTTTATATAATAATAATTTTTTTTATAATAATAAAATAGCAATTATGTTATTGTAAAAAGGAAACAATAATTTTGGTACAGCTATCATTAACGGTCGATAATAAATTTTGTTACAATTATCAAAGAAAAAATATAAAAACAACAGCAATATTAAAATACGGTAATTTTATATAAAACGTTATCTCCATCACGACCAACTCATTACCCTCATTTTCCTAGCTCATGTAAACATTTTAAGACCTCGAGACATTAACTGCTAGTTGCGTAACTTTGTGACAAAATGTAAACATTCTATGACATCGCAGATTATCCGCAACCTTGTGATCTGGGTTTGTGTGGAAAGTGAGAAGTAAGAAGTTAAGCGGATCAGGCGTAAGTCGAGTTTTGCAATTAATGTTATGTAATAATGAAAGATGATTTATTTTTACTTTAATAACACACGAGTTTCGTTAGTAAAATAAAGAGATTAGGCGCTCAGTAGTATATAGATGACAAAAAACTTGGAGTTCGTATTCGTTGGCTTCCATACAGAAACTTGAAGTACTTTGGAAAACTAATTTCTTGCTAGTTATTCTAAGTAGAATCTACGGTAAGACCCGGTAAAAATGAATAGTAAAAAAAAATTCACAAAAACGGGCACATACATTATATAAATCCACACAAAAACCTGTACACACACACTAATCATTACGCTGAATCACAAAAAAACAACGCATTCTATTTTATATTTTTGCCTTGATTTAAAAAATATTACCTCACAAAAAAATAAACTTTATTTGATACGTGCACTAAGCCGAATATCGCGTGTTCGAAACCGAACAAGAAACAGATTCATTTCAGTATAATATTACTATTTCTTTTTTGAGTTTGTATTTAAAAAAGGTGGTAAGACCTTTTTGTGGGATATGAATGATGTACTTCAAATGATATAGATATAAGTAGTTAAATGAAATCGTGTGTTATGTTAAATAAAGACTTAATAATCAAGAAATGTTTATAGCGCATAATACAGCTGAGATATTAGCAAATGACGTGAAAAACGTATATATAAGATTGATTTATGTATATAATTTGATTTTTGCTTCGATTGCAAGCAGTAATTTTTCAGCTGTATAAATATACTCTTTCAAAGTCACGAGACAGCTGATACATGAATTATATTGAAAGGTTCAATGATCTCATGTAATTAAAGACGTGACGCCATTTGTGAGTGATGCGTTAATGGAATTTAAATTGCGAATTGTTTTAATCTCTTAATATTAATAGCGTTAGAAATACATAATTATATTTAATAGAAAGCTTTAGAGTATAAGTGGCGACTAATTTCGAAGACTAGTTATTTTCACAGAAAATTGCAGGACAATTGCAAGAATAATTATATTGCACAAGTGTATAAGTCTGTGAATCTGATGTAGATTTCTCGTGTTTTAGTAGCTTAAGAATCATAATAGCCGTGTTTATGGCGAAGATTTGGTTTACTAAGTAAATGGTACATTGCAGATGAATGATAGTCGGATTGAACGGTAATTGGAGATATATACGACCTTATATTGTGGTTTCCTTTCTTACATCTAGTAGCTTATATTTTTTTTAATAAACCATTCATATTTATAGGTCTCATTCGAAAGAGCCCAAGACCTACGGCTCTGCAGCCTAATAATTAGCCACTAGCGGTAGTAGCAGCTGTAACTAAAAATCAGTTAGTAAATACTATAACGTCATTGACCTTCGTAATGTTTGCGTACGAGCAATAATATTCTGAATTTAGTTTATTAAATATTCAACGGTTAACTAGCACAGAGTTGTAACATTTAGCAATTATAATGTCTATATATATTTTTGTTATGCAATAAAACTGAACCTATACACCGAGTAAAAATACCTTTTGTATCAACTATATGTGAGGTATTTTAACTCAGTGTTAGGGCTTTGAGCAGCCCCGTCTTGCTAGGTACCAACAATCGTAAGTGTAAATATAGGTGAACTCTCTATTCTCTCACTTTCACAATCCTACTGGAACGGCGATCCGACATGCCCGGAAAGGAACCAACGGCTTTACGTGCATTTTCAGGCACGGGAGTGTACACACTTCAAACATCCAGACTCTGGGCTGCTATTGAGAATTTTCGACAGATACCCAATAACTTTTTCTAGCCCGACCTGAGGATTGAGTCCAGGACCACGGGATCTGCGGTTATATCTACCCACTGCACCAAAGAGACAGTTACAGGAATATTTATCGTGTAAATACAATATTTCTTAAGACTATTTATTTAATAATTGTGCCACAACCCGTACGGAAACTAAGCGAGAAGTTGCGGTTAACGTTATTACATTTTCGCAAATCTTATAATTGAAATGGTACCGAAACCTTTGCTTTTGTTTCTTAATAGTTATATTTTATAAATGTGAAAGTGTAAACTTAAGAAACTGTGGTTTCGCAGAAAAATATAAATCTTTAATAGAAAACAGATATATAATTACGGTATATTAACTATCTTAAAGCCTTATTAAATGATTAGCGATTCACCCGCTTTGCCCGCGTCATAATCGGCACCCAGTTAAACGGGATGAAAAAGCAAATATTCACAACACTCACAACCTTTTGTATTTATGAAATCAGTGTGTTTATTATTATTCTTTTTTTATAGAATAGGACGGCGGACGAGCATATGGGCCACCTGATGGTAAGTGGTCACCAAACGCCCTTAGTCATTAGCATTGTAAAAAATGTCAACCATCGCTTACATAGCCAATGCGCAACCAACCTTGAGAACTAAGATTTTATGTCCCTTCTGCCTGTAATTACACTGGCTCACTCACCCTTCAAACCGGAACACAACAATAACAAGTACTGCTGTTTTGCGGTAAAATATCTGATGAGTGGATGGTACCTACCCAGACGAGCTTGCACAAAGCTCTACTTCCAGAAATTCAACAGTATTCTAGTAATTAAAGAAAAATGCATTTATTGAAGTAGAGTAATGTCTCTTTCCGAAAAAAAGCCGAGATGGCCCTGTGGTAAGAACGCGTGAATCTTAACCGATGATCGTGGGTTCAAACCCGGGAAAGCACCACTGAATTTTCATGTGCTTAATTTGTGATTTTAATTCATCTCGTGCTTTACGGTGAAGGAAAACATCGTGAGGAAACCTGCATGTGTCTAATGTCACTGATATTCTGCCACATGTGAATTCTACCAACCCGCATTGGAGCAGCATGGTGGAATAAGCTCCAAACCTTCTCCTCAAAAAGAGGAGAGGAGGCCTTTAGCCCAGCAGTGGGACATTCACAGGCTGTTACGGATTACGGAATGTCTCTTTATATACTATATTAGGTGTAGTAAATACCTTTGCTAAGACAACGATATCATTGCCATGACTTACATGTAAACATGCTATTTTCCCACAAAACAGAGTGTAGATAGACAAACAAATACAGACACACGTGTCAAACTTATAACAAGTGTCGTTTTGCGTCGGGGGTTAAAAATAGAACAAAATTACAAGCAATTATAATTGCTCCCTAAAGCCACAAAGTATTTAATATTATCAATAAAAAGTAAAAACATAAAATAGGAATAGGAAATATTTATTTTCGAGAACTTTCCGTACAAAAACTGGTTTCTTATACAAAGTTTTTTTTATGATACAGGTAGGCGGACTGGCAAAAGGGTCACCTGATGGTAAGTGGTCGCCACAGTATTTGTGTAAATATTTCTATGTATGTATTTTTATCTGTTTTTGATTGCTAGACTAATTGCTACATAATACAAGATAAGCATATAACAAGTCATTCGTTCTTACCCGGATTTAAAGCCGCGATATTCATTGAAAAGCCACGTGTTTAATTTACTGCAATTTGAAATTTAAATCTATTAATTAAAAAGTCCATTTAAAACGTATTCTATTTACAAAGAGCCGCTGTAACACAAACATCACTTATTCGCAACGTAAGTCGAAGCTGACACGTAAAACACGCTTTACAATTCCAATCCTCTGCGAGGTCGATAGTACCGGCAAAAAACCGGATTTAAAGTGGACGAAGTATAACAAGATAGATTTCCCGGGAGCGCAATTAAACGGGACAGCAAAGCGCGAAGCCCGACGGGACCGCTCGTTGCGGAGCCCTAATCACTCTTAGGGCGTTCCGATTCGAGTTGGATTGTTTTTTATTGTGTTAAGAATAATATTCGATATTTGAAATCTATCAATATGTTTGTTCCATGCATATATTGTATACATATCTATCAATACATATTATATATTTAAGAGTATAAATATAAAGGTTTGCAATTTTATTCTAATCTTTATCTATGCACTTTTTTCTAGTTTTCAATCAAAATTAAAATAGCACTTTGTATGTATCGTATCGTATAGCTTATTATTATATTATGCTTAATTACTAGGATAAAGATTTTTATTCAATTTTGAAGATAAAATTTGATTATAAAATCAGCGATCAAAACAAAAACTTTTTTTAATAAGTGTAAAATCCCCAGAAGATTTTTTTGTATATTTTTATCCATCATTTTAATTACTTATTGAATTAATGTGATTTATATAATATTACTATGATATTCTATTCTGTTAGTGAGTTAAACTTGCTTTAATATTTTGGTTATTAATGGCTTTTATTAATGTTTCGGCTTTGTTCATATTTATGTACTACCTGATTTATCGTATGCAGGTTTGCGAACGAAACAAAGAAATAATCAATCAATCAATAAGATTCATGATCGCCCAGTGTGAGCTGCCAAAGCTAGACTCACGAACCATCTTGATTTTAGTTGTGTTGGTTATTTCACTATCAAATACCTATTACTTATATAAAAAATATTGATACTTTTAAAACACGTGTAAAAGACTATTATTTATCTCTCGTAAGATCAGATATCCCTATCTTTACCTGGCGACTGAGTTACTGGTGGTACAGCTTTGTGCAAGCTCGTCTGGGTAGGTACCACCCACTCTGAATCTGATATATTCTACCGCAAAACAGCAGTACTTGGTATTGTTGTGTTCCAGATTAAAGGGTGAGTGAGCCAGTGTAATCACAGGCGCAAGGGACATAACATCCCAGTTAACAAAATTGGTGGCGCATTGGCGATGTAAGCTATGGTTAATATTTCTTATAATGCCAATGTCTATGGACGTAAGTGACGACTTACCATCACGTGGCCCATCCACTCGTCCAACATACCTATAAAATACAATTTTTTTTTTGCGAAAAATTGCGTTTTTTAATGAGTAAAGACATGTATATATAAAAAAACAAAAAACTAAAATCGAATCTAAACACAAACTATAAGCCAAATCGTTGAAACCATTACCGATATATTCGAAAGAAATTTACATACATATAAGAATTGCTCATTTAAATATTTTAAGATAAGATACAAAGGCATAAGACTGCTTTATTCTACAAACATGTGTTTTGTGATAAGAACTTATGTATTTTTATGTGTATGAGGACAATAAAAGAGTATTTATTTGTTTATAAACAAATTGACAATCAAAAATGTAGGTAAAAAATTAGGGCTTACTAAAAAAATAAGTAATTAAAATATTTTTGATTACTTTGATAACAATATTGTTTTTTTTATATAATTAAATTTTTACATAAAATTTTCTTAAGTTTTGCTTATTAACTAATATTATCAACGCGCTCAATAATGGAATAGAAAATGTGATGTCCACTGGCTCAGCTCAGTTATCCTACAAATCAGAATCCCAATTGTCCTGTCTAACATAGGTCTCTCTAAGAAGTACATCATAACTGCCAGTTCTCTGCATTCCGTATCCAATGGGTTCTACAACCATTTTCGGGTTATCCATTCATCTGGTTGAAGATTGTCCTTCGTAGCCTAAAGTTATTGGCTCTCCTCTTGGAAGAGACATTCATCTGCTCAAGCGGCCACCGGTCCCTCGAAATCCGAAACCAGCCGACAGAATAGTCATTTCTCCTTGCTAATTTTGTTAAATAACCGTTTTGTATTATTTTTTACAATACAAAAATCTATGTTTTCATATCTACCGCAGTGTTATTTTTCTTAATCGTTTCCACACATCAAGTCTGTTCAACTAATGTGTAGAAGTACATCCTTTCACCAACGCTATCTCCGTCGGTTCAAACTTCACTAAGCCGGCTAAGACGACGGGAAAATTCCCTGGAACATTACCCTCTGAGTTGGAAAGAGGTATTAAAAGTTGTATGTAAATGAGAAACGGACTCCAAGTTTTGAAGTCATTACTGTATTATTAACCTTTTGTTTCATCACATAATACTGTATAATCTTTGAGATAAGAGTTTAAGTGTCGTTAGGCATACTTAAAAATGTTCAAAAGTTGAATACATAGGTGGTATATGTTATTATATAGCGATATTTATTTACTTAAAGCCCTTGGCCTGTATGGCTTTGTTGAACGCGTGAAAGCGAACGCGTTACAGTATATTATTTTATAGAATTAAAAAATTATATATCCTTCTAAAAATCAATGGTTACTAACTCCCTTTTTTATGTACATATCTTTGTATATAATATCCCTGGAATATATCAACCACTGTAAATCTGTTTTATAGGATACTCGAAACTCGTGAAATGATAGAAGGGGTTATGCGATACTGACCTTAATAATTATTAAATTTAATGGAAACACGATCAAATTAGCGTGTCAGTGTAAGTCGGTTTTCAACATATAACGGGTAGGATACAAAGTGATTCATATAAAGAGTAATATAAAAGCAATGCTGGACTTACATAAACTGAACTAGAATTACTTCTACGTTTAAAGTTAAAAATGCTATGTTATTGTACTAGCACGCCAGTCTCGAGTGATCGACTCGATTGATTCTAAATCTAAGGTCGTTTGTGATAGTTGGGATAACCGACTGAATGTTTGATTTGGGGGTTGGAAAACGTTAAACTTTTCGTTTCACAGTCGTGGTGACCAAGCGGAGAATATGTGAATTTTAAAAAAAGATTGCGGGTTCATGTGCGAGAAAGTTACATTCAGTAACTTATGGTTATGTACTTAATTTGTGTATCGGTTATAAATATATGTATATATTGAACTAATATTAAAAATGCGAAATTAACTCTGTCTGTATATTTATTATGCTGTCACGGCCAAACAACTGAAGGGATTTAATGAAATTTGGTATGAAGCAAGCAACCCCAAGGAAGAACATAGACTATTTCATACCCAACACCTTATTATGTTTACATTCTATATAATTCTATTGTACGTGTTAGACTGCCTCGTTGATCTAGTGGCTACATGCAAGGCCGCAGATCCGGAGTTCCCTGGTTCAAATCCTAGGTTGTCAAAAAATCAAATAGTTATTGAGTTTTTCTGTCGAAAATTCCTCTTTATTACCAAATACACTCGCAGTCACACGCGGCTGAAATTGTAGTATATAACAAGGCCGTATAATGAGGTGTCATGAAGGCATAAAAGATCATCATGTTGTTTGTTGTCACGGCATACGAGTTGATCTTTTCTCCAACGCGCCCCAATAGATGTTACACATTGCAACTACATATAAATGGATACCAGTCATTTTTATAAGAAAACAAAAAAGAATATTATGAAAGTATTATGTATTATTTGTAAGCGTACAAATCGAAAAAGGTAATAAAATAAAATAATTTAAATAAAAATAAGGACGTTTTAATTGTGGACTCATTATTATTAATTTTACTATTCAAAATGCCTATAGAATTTAGTGACACCGAGTTGGATGATTTTACCATCAATTGGTGTTCACCAGAGTTTAGGAACAACTTTTTGGAAAACACCACAACTGTCACGCAACATTTTTGTCAAAAATGACTTACATTTTTATTGTATTTGGCATCAGCAAATTAAATTCTCTCTTTTTCTCTCTATTTTTCGTTTCACCTAACATCTTAATGACTGATGATTCAAAGCCTTCAAACAACCTAATAAAAATCGGTCAACTAAATCGATTGTGTTGTTACAGAATTCACTCACAAATTAGGTCAATCAGAGCACTCAAGTGAACAGTATATCTGTTAACAGTTGGACAAACAAATGGATGGAAGGGATAATGACGTCATTGTGTCTACAGCTACCGGAAATTCGTGTCTCCATTAAGGACTGTTACAACACGTTCAACAAATCGAGTAACAGCCTGTATATATATGGAGGTTAGGAAGTTATTCTATCATGCTGCACCAATGTGGGAATGTAGTAGAGCAGCATGACACTTGAAAATTAGCTCGAGATTTTTTCTTTCACCACGACGCACGAGTTGAAATATTAATGCATAATATCCGTATACACTAATTGGTGCTTTCCCGGATTTCAATCCTCGAACCTTGGTGAGTCCATGTCGTGATGAGAGAGTATCAGTCAGTAACAGCCTGTGAATGTCCCACTGCTTGGCTAAGGCCTCCTCTCACTTTTGAGGAGAAAGTTTGGAGCTTATTCCATCACGCTGTTCCAATGCGGGTTGGTAGAATACACATGTGGCAGAATGTGGCAGACACATGCAGGTTTCCTCACGATGTTTTCCTTCACCGTCAAACACGAAATGAATTATAATCACAAATTAGGCACGTGAATATTCAGTGGTGCTTGCCCGGGTTTGAACCCACGATCGTCGGTTAAGATTCACGCGTTCTAACCACTAGGCCATCTCGGCTTGATGAGAGTATAATATAACCTATTTCAACCAAGTGTCGTAAGAGCCAGCTAAAATTTCGCCTCACAGCGCATAAGGAGGAACCAATCCACCAATAAAATAATAATAATAATTCCTAAGAAAGCTTGGCTATGTTAGAAATATTTCTTCGCCAATGTCTATGAGTGGTGGTGACTATGGTGCTATAACATAAAATAAATAATTACTACGAAATAAATACTATAGACCGACGCTGCTGTTATATACAGCATTCTTCGTTTGTTTTTTTAATCACACATAAATAAAAAGGTTATTAATCATATTATTACAGTAACAGTAATACATGCAGGTTTCCTTACGATGTTTTCCCTTATAAACATTTCCCGTCAAACACGAGATGAATTATAATCGCAAATTAAGCACGTGAAAATTCAGTGGTGCTTGCCCGGGTTCAAACGATCATCGGTTAAGATTCAAGCGTTAATAAAATTACACAAACACACACATATATATATATATATATATATAAATATATTTAAATAATACAGTAAAAAATCTGCGTTTTCATCAAGAAATGAGTGGGGGTGCTAAAAAAAGAGTAAAAGAACACATAAATTCATTTTAAAAATTTTGTTTACACGCTATTCTCCTATCTAAAAAAAATCTTGAGGTTTTCATGAGTAGATTAAACGATGTTTGGAGTAACAACTAGGCTTTGTTACATTGAAATCAGATGACAGTGAAAAAATTAACATCATTTAAACATATCATAAAACATTAACCATATATATAATAAAGCAGGAAAACCCGTATTTCTATACATTTAATAATTTTATCATAAAACGAACGTGGACGATAAAAATAGTGTCTGCGGAATTCTAATTATTGTCACTAGATGGCGTTCTTTTCATTCTTACAAATTGCAGTTACCGTCAAGCCGTTCTGTGTACGAAGCTTTTTTATTCGTTTAATAAAAAAACTTCGAACATATGACACGAAAAAAAGTTTTTTTTAATATATCGTAATAAAAGCGATATTCTTTCGTATGAAGTCGCGGGCATCGGCTAGTTCAAAATAATCGAATGGATATCGCACACTTGGTGTTAAAAATAAAGAATAAATCTAACCCTATAATTGGTTTTCTTGAACCTTTGCGGTATCACGTACCGAATTACTAGATTTACATTACCCATAGTCTTTTTACTTCGTAAATTAACTCATGGATAGATTGGCGCAATTGTTAATTTAACTGGGTTTAGATAACAGGTTAAATTTCACGTAATGTAAAAATGCGAATGTTTATCGTCGTTTTGTATCCATATTTGTACTATAAAAGCTCTTGAAATACCTTTTTTTTTAACGCTGGAAAAATGCATTACGCGTTTCCCCCCAGTGGGGGGGTATGTGGGGCTCACCGGTGCCCAAGGAGTCAAGTGTGCCCCGAACATCGGAATACCCACTAAAAAACCCAGCGGTACCACATCCCACATAACTCTTGAAACACCTTCACTGTGCTAAGAAACAAACATTATAAATTTTATATAAAAAATTATAAGGGACAGAACAACTTAGTTACAAACTTTAGTGGCGCATTGACGAAGTAAGAGATGCTTAATATTTCTTACAGTACTAATGTGTAAACTTGTCATGAGGTGGTCCACTTGCCAGTCTGCCTACCTAATACAAGAATTATTATATATATAATGAAATAAAATACTATGCATGAATGAATAAATATAATACCAATGATTAATGTCCACCTGACCGATTTCGGCCACGGCAGCATCATGAGTTATTAGCCAATTGCGCAGGACATATTATAGTGCACAAAAGTTTGTGTAAGCACTCTCTATTCCTTCATTCTTATAATCCGATGGGACGGCAATCGGACACGAACGTAAAGAGTTCAGGTGCAGGAACAATAGCTTTACGTGCTTACCGAGGCACGTTCACACCTCTAACTTCGAGTCTCGAGGCTGCAATAACTGAGAATTTTTGTCAGAAAAGTCAAAAAATTTTTATTGTCCCGACTTGGGATTTAACACAAGACCTTGGGATCTGCGGGCTTATATTTAGCCACTTGACCAACGACGCAGTCGAGAATCAACGATAGCTATGCAGTCATTTTAACCCTGTAACAAGAAGAGTCAAAAGTTCTTGTAAAGATAAATTGAATAATGTATACCTTGATTTTGAAATTCAAATTTAATATATTATTCGTATTGATAAAACTAAAATTGTAAAGTGAGACTTGTTAGTGTAACTAAAACTAAAATTGCTTAATTAACCACATCCAAACTAATTCCAATTTTAAATTTTAGTTCAACTTTGTTATTAACTAAACTGAAATAGTTTGTTATATAGGCTTATAAACTTTTCGAATGTGCTGCGAAAGAAAAGTTGGCTTTCGGTTACCTGTTCCAATTAGTGAAATGCCTTACTGGGGTTTTGTTTTGAGATTTTTATACATTTTAAATCATAGTTATATGTTACTTTTTTTGACATTCATTTTTATAATATATAAAATTTAAAAAAATCAAAATACGCATTACAAATTTATAGAATAAACACGCCGTCTAAAAGATTGCCCTGTGATTGTGCATTTACAAGCACGGCTTATATACGATTCGTTTAAAGAAAATATACCCGTTCATGAATACAATCTTGCTATGGTCGATAGTGATTTTGAATTTGAAAATATAAACAACAAAGCACTCAAATCCATTCTAATCAAATAATTCTTTATTCAAGTACACGGGATATATCGAATCGTCATCTTTTATTGAATTAAATGTAAAGTTACCGCCGGTTCGGAATGTCGATTCTAGAGATAAAAACCGGTAACAAACTCAGTAGTAACTCATTATCATCAGTATCAAAATATTCTGTCTCAAACGCAATTTAATCACTACAAAATAAATCATGATAAATCTTGTGAAGGTATTACCGATTCATAATATTTATTTACCAAGCAACTCTCAAGATACTCGCCAAATATCTTGAACTACATATCATATTGGTACATGTGATTACAGTTTTTCAAATAACCTTTAAGTAAATAAATTTATTTGTACTTTCCACGCTGTTTTATCATTCTTATAATACTGTAGAAGTGTAATATAATAATAATATATACGGTTTTGTTCTAGTTGCTAGATATAAGGCCGCTGACCCGGAGGTCTTGAGTTCAATTCCCAGGTCGGGCCAGTAAAAAGTTATTGGGTTTTTATGTCAGAAAATTCTCAATAGCAGGCCCTGGGTCTGGAAGCCGGAAGTGCGTATATCCCGTTTTTCGGAAAGCACGTAAAGCCGATGGTTGCACCTGAATTCTTTCCGGTCGTGTCGGATGGCTGTCCCATCGGATTATGAGAGCTAGGGAATGGAGAGTGCACCAGTGTTTGTGCACACACTTGTGCACTATAATATGTTCTGCGCTGTTGGCTACTCTCTCTTGAGTTTGGCCTCCGTGGCCGAAATTGATTCAAATGCATGAAACTCTAAAAAAATATAATGCTTGCTGGATTTTATTATTGTTATGAATAATAAATCTTAACTATGTCTTATTATGACGTCACATATAAGTTAGCTACACACCTTGCGTTAGCAAACTAAAAGCCACATCGGCATGCACACCTCGAGTACCAATGCTGATTTTCAGAGGCCACCTTACAATAATTGACGCAAACGAACGACAGTGACAGCCCGCTCCAGTGTTACGCAAGGCGTAATATGATTTCACAATTGCTACAGCGTAGAGTTGTTAATATTTAGAACTGTCAATTGAATTAATTTGAATTTTGTATGAAAGTTAAATCTGATGAGTTATTAAAAGTTATTGAACAAACGAAATCGCTTGTAATGTTAATAATATCCCGCGAGGCTATTTTACAAATAATCATGTATGTAATAAAAAATAAAACCAGTAGCAATAATGATAACAATGTCTGTAAACGTGTTGTGTCCCTGTTATAATAAGTGTACTGTTCAGCTTCCAACTTCTGCAGCGGTTTACGGTTTTATTTGTGTAGATTTGGGGTCGTCTCAGTGGGAGCCTATAATAATTCACCTTTGTCTGTTAGGGAATCCACCCACGTTTCTAATAGGCATAGTTTAAGCAGACATGTATTTAAGATTATTTAATTGACATTATATGCTATGTATGTATCTAAGTCATAACGATATCTGCAGATAGTTTAAAATTAAATTTATTTTTCATTAAAACCTTATAATTCTACAACAGTAACAGTACAGTAACAGCCTGTAAATGTCCCACTGCTGGGCTAAGGCCTCCTATCCCTTTTTTTTTGAGGAGAAGGTTTGGAGCTTATTCCACCACTCTGCTCCAGTGCGGGTTGGTGGAATACACATGTGGCAGAATTTCGATGAAATTAGACACATGCAGGTTTCCTCACGATGTTTTCCTTCACCGAAAAGCACGAGATGAATTATAAACAGAAATTAAGCACATGTAAATTCAGAGGTGCTTGCCCGGGTTTGAACCCACGTTCATCGGTTAAGATTCACGCGTTCTTACCACTGGGCCATCTCGGCTTCTAATTCAACAAAAACATGGAAAATAATATGTCTTGTATAAATAAATATCTTTACAAAATTGTAAATCATTTGAATAAATATTGCGAAAATTAAAATTTAATATTTTTACTATACGTAACCAAAAAGAAAATTTCCATCTAAATGAAATGAGGTCTGGCGTAGAAACTTTACCGGTTAGATAAAAAATAAGTTTAACACTTCATAGACGCTTTAGAGCGGCTTGGGAGCTTTCATCCTCTCTGTTATACAGGTTGGTTAATAATGCATATGAAATAAAAACTAGTGAAAATATTTTAATCCTAAGTGTTTTGCTGGTGTTAAGGCTTTGTGAAAGCTTGTTTGATATTTATTTTTCGCAAATATCACTTTTCTTGATATAATTTTTAAAAAAATATTCCATTAGATATTTTGACACCATTTGTGTATTTATTGTTACGTCCTCACTGTAAAAAAGCGACAATTTTCTTCGTGTATTGTAAAAATACCAAACGTAAGATAAGTTTTATTACGTAATTATAGACTATTGGTTTTTATTATGATGATGTCCATTCTAACCGATTTTTGCCACGGTGGCCAATCTAGAGAGAGTTTAGCCAACTTCGCAGAATATATTATACTGCAGAAGTGTGTGCGCAAACACAGGTGCAGTCTTTATTCCGTCACTTTTTTAAACCGGTGGGACGGCAAATCTAACGAAAGCAATCCGGTGTAGGAGCACCGGATTTACGTGCTTTCCGAGAACTACCACTTTGACCACTTGACGAACGAGACAGTCAATATTAATTTATATTTCTATCAACACTGTAAATAAAAAAATACAATATTTTACCAATATATCCATAGTTCTTGAAATATCTTAAGATATATATTTGCAAGAACAGTGACAGCCTGTTAATGTTCCACTGCTGGGCTAAGGCCTCCTCTCCCTTTTGAGGAGAAGGTTTGGAGCTTATTCCACCACGCTGCTCCAATGCGGGTTGGAAGAATACACATGTGACATAATTTCAATGAAATTAGACACATGCAGGTTTCCTCACGATGTTTTCCTTCACCGTCAAGCACGAGATAAATTATAATCACAAATTAAGCGCATGAAAATTCAGGTGCTTGCCCGGGTTTGAACCCACGATCATCGATTAAGATTCACGCGTCCTTACGACTGGACCATCTCGACTGGACCATTTGCAAGAACAGAGGTCAATAAAAATAGATGAGCAAAACAGAAGGATCAAAGTTTGATTTAATATTTATTAATTTGGAACACATAACTAATTACGTTTAGTAAAAGCTCATTATACAAAAATTAAAAAACACTATAATATTTCAGAATGCGTGCACAAACAGCATGAGTAGACAGTATTATAGGAGTTATTAGGTACAAATTAAAAAAATATTTAAAAAATAAAGCTTAGGTTAGTAATAACAATAATTCTTAAGTATTCAATAAAACGTTACTTTAGTGAAATTTATCATTATAATTTTATTGTTTCTTTTATAACTTAATCCGTAAGACACGATGCGAGTTGATTTCACAATTAATGTTGTATCAATAATTTAACATTGTATTTTTCCGCTCCGAAATTTAGAGAGAAATTTGTATCCGAAAACAAATTCGAATCTTCTGGGAAATACAGCGTTCCGACTTAGAGCTGGTTTACATTAGATCAGACCGTCTGTTCCCGCATGTTTATAAGCATTTGTATATTATGTAATTGTATTTCTGATCTTATAAATATAAACGAGGCATATTATTCTGCACAAGTTTTTTTTTTATGTAATAGGCCGGCAAGCGTGCAGCAGGTTCACCTGATGGAAAGTGAGTACCACCGTTTATGGACACCAGCAAAACCGGAGGGCTTGCAGGTGCGTTTCATAAAAAATATAAGAGTTAGTGTTTTTTGATTATAATACAGAATACATTCATGTGAATTTATATGGTTATTACATACATATGATTGATAAAATGAGTCCCTTACTGTTGAGGTTCTTGTCGTTTGTTTAACTTTCAATAATAATATCGTATAATATATTTCCTGGTCAAACGGCCGAGGTTAAGCGGTTTATAAAACAACCAAAATATGACACACTTTGGTTGTTTTATAATGATTTTTGCTTTAGATAGACAATTTATGATAAAAGTAAACTGCGCACGGAATTATAAATTATTTAAGAAACCGTCAATGTTGTCACTAAGATGTTATGTCTATTGTTCGTGTGTCAAGCCAGCATACAGCAACATGAATTATCAAGTTTGACTGGAGAATAGGTGGTAAGTGGGAGAAAAATAGACTCATAGTTCGTAATTATCGAACTATCTATCAAAATAAAGTCCAAAGCGTACGATATAACTGTCGTTCCAACCTAATGTGAACCACTTCTTATTCGTTCCGTGTCGAAATAAATTCATTTACGCCAAATTATCCTCTACAGTATCGAGAATAAGGTTCGTACTATAAATCTTAGATTCATTATTAAATAATACAGTTTGTTTATTAAAAGTGTTGAAACAATTCGTTTGGTACGAGAAGGTTTACGATAAGTGGACCAATGTTCTTTGTTTGTCGTCACTTGTTTTTAACATAATAAAAAATAAAAACAAAATTTACTTTTCGATGTGAAACACCTAACATCCATCATTCTCACGATCGCTCTCTACCCCCTTGTGTGTGTGTGTGTGTGTGTGTATATACTATATACTTCATAACATATTAAAATAATATTATTTTATTAACATATTTATTTATTATTTTTCATTAATTAAAAATAATTTAAATTACCATTAATTTCAATGTTCTCGATATGGTATTTATTATTTATCCGAAACACTGCCATACGGCTTCGAGGCCTCATAAATTACTACTGATAGCGACTAATTGATAAGATGTATGAAATGCATGAAGGGTTCTTCATGTTTCCCTTTACCATTATGTATTAATAGATATATTATAAGCAGAAATTATATAACTTCCAGTGTAATATAAAGATATATTACCTACCAAGTGCATGTAACTTACATCACCAATGCTTCCAACCTTTTAAGATGTTATGTAAGTGGTACCTGTAATTACACTGGCTCACTCGCCATTCATTTAGCGGTAGAATTTGTGATGAGTAGGTGGTACCTACCCAGAAGGATTTGCATAAAGCCCTACTAAGTAAAGATTATTATATATATTGAGAGATAGTTTTTTTTTTTTTAAATAAACTTATCACAGTATACTTTTATTATTTTTAATTTAGTTTATTTTTGATTGAAAATTAATTAATTCATAAGTTTTATTTCATCTTAGAAAGTTTGATCAAGTTTCTCAGTATCGGTCTCAGCTGAAGTGACAAATCAGACTTAAATATTTACACGCCTAAATTTGCACGTCTTCACTCTGTCTTTACGTATATAACGATTTATTATAAACACAAATTTAGCACATAAAAATTTGGTAGATACTTGCCTATCACGCCGAAGGTTGTGGGTGCGATTCCCACCCAGGAGTGACATTTGTGTGCATGAACTTGTCTGGTTGTCCTAAATCTGGGTGTAATTATCTATATAAGTATGTATTTACAAAAGAAAAGTAGTATATGTAATATATCAGTTGTCTGGTTTGCATAGTCAAAGCTCTGCCTAGCTTGGAATCAGATGGCTGTGTGTGAATAATGTCCCAGGATATTATTATTACTATAAATACTCAATATTCGGGCTAATCTCGGCTATTTATTTATGATTGATTATAGCATATCAAAACCTAAGTGGTATTTAATAACTGACAATAATTCAATTATATATAATAATTATATATTCTATTATAGGTTATATATTATTGCTCAGAAATGAATATATCCGAACCTGAGAGGCGTATATAATCACTGATTTAAAGTTGGTTTAAAAAAAAGTACCTAATGCTAAAAAAAATCGTACGCCTTACTTTATTTAAGAAAGCAAAATTTAAAGGTATTTTTCAACAATAATGTAATGTAACTGTTACTACAGTATTTTTAGGAATAACTTCGGATTCAAAACTTTAGTGGAATCTTCACGTTTCGTTCCAAATATCAGCTCCGCGGCATACGCGGTTAGAGAAGTTCGACAACTAACCGACGTTGACACTGCTCGATTGCTTTGTTTACTTTCATAGTATGATCTCTTAAGGTTTTCTTCTTTCGGCTACATACGATGAATATACGATTTTCTGGTGGTAGGGTTTTGTGCAAGCTTTTCTGGGTAGGTACCACCCACTCATCGGATATTCTACGATAAAACAGTAGTTCTTGGTATTGTTGTGTTCCGGTTTGCAGGGTGAGTGAGCCAGTGTAATTACAGGCACAAGGGACATAACATCTTAGTTCCCAAGGTTCGTGGTGCATTGGCGATGTAAGCAATGGTTAACACTTCTTACAATTCCAATATCTATGGGCGTTGGTGACCACATACCATCAGGTGGCCCATATGCTCGTCCGCCTACTTATTCTATAAAAATAAATATTGAAACTGTTTTTTCTTTAATATATAGGCTAGCGCTTGATTGTTATCACGCTGATGGTGGTGGGTAAAACGGAGGCCCCCCCTTCTATGGCCTATGGGGCCTATTCCAAACGTTAACGGTGCGTATCAGAAACGAAGAAACAAATCGTTTCGTACGTGTCTTAAATACGTCAATTACGTAGGAGTAGAGATCTTTACGATGCCTCGCATTTCTGTGGTAAAAAGGTGACGGGGTACCAAATTATTAAATTTCCTGAGCACACTCCGAAATATATTCTGTAGAATACCAACAGACAGGCAACCTTACGACGGTGTTCTAAGATCTGGAGTTTTGAGTTTTTTATTATAATAAATAGTCCGATCTATTCATAATTTTAAAGCTCAGGGACTTTCTTCAGGATGTTTTTTGATAAAGTCGGAATACAGCAGTATTATGTACATTTACAATATAAAAAAATTTGAAATGAACAGTGACAATCATTGTATAAATACGATGTGTAAAAATAACCTAATAACAACCAATTTTCGACTTTGAAAAAACAATAAATCCTTTCTGCAAAGCCAATAAAACTCCACAATTATTTTTAATATTGCCATTGAATTATTTTATTTTTTAGTTCAAAATTTTTTTTATACATAAAAATCGATTTACGCTAGTTAGGTTGCATTAAATATTTGAATTAAAATATTGGATCGTACGTGCTTAAATTATCAAGATAAATTTACTTGTTAACTTGCAGCAAAGTATATAAGTTTGTTGAATACTTGAGTAGCAATCTCTAACCAAGTGTGTTGCGAAACTTCGAAACTTCGACCGACTAGTTTTGAGCCTACATTTAAAGCGTTACTTTGTGAATATCGTACAGACTTACATTTAAAATATATTATGGCAAATAAAGAGATTATTCAAGCGTAATAATAAATATTCGTGAAATTAAAGTACAGTCAGCACCGAAAATATATTAACATTTTTAATTAAAAAATGTTTTGTCAATTATCCGTCTATACTCGTAATATTGTTTCCATTCAAACGATAAGTCTGATAATAAAAGATAATTTTGTAGTCAAGCGATATATTTATTTTATTAACATATTGTATGTGTGATAGCCCATTACACATACAATAAAAGATTTAAAGTAAATCTCAAAATTACTTTTGTTACGTTTACAGTAATATCCTTGTAACCAGATTGTCTGTCTCACTCATACTCTCTATTCCTCCACTCTCAAAGTCCAATGGTACACCAACAGGACCGGACAGAGAATACAGGGCAAAAGCTTGAGCAATGAGCAATGAAGCGCGTGAATGTACTAGAATTCGTTAAAAGAAATGATTATTCAAGGTTGGACTTAGGGGAAGATGTGTCTACGGTAGCATGCAAAAGCGATCCCGTGGCGCTCCTCGTTAAGACGGAAAGGGTACCGCTGGTTTTTTAATGGGTATTCCGATGTTCGGGGTGCACTCGGCGCCTTGGACACTGGCGAGCCCCACATACCCCCCCCCCATTGTTCCTGTGGGGGAAACGCGTAATGCGTTTTTCCAGCGTTAAAAAAAAGGGGAAGATGTGTCCCAGATGGGGACCCCGAAATTAGTATCCGCAGAGATTACCACTACACCAACGAGACAAATGACGAATGATAAATGGACAATTATATAAATATTATACCTCGAGTTTTTTTTTATATAATATAAGTAGAAAAGGCAAATGAGCTCCACTATGAAAAGTGGTCACCACTGCCCATAGACATTGGTGCTGAAAGAAAAATTAACTACTATTTACATCATCTATGCACCACCAACCTTGGAAACTAAGAAGTGCAATTTCACTGGCTCATTCAACACAATAATACTGAGGGTTGCTGTTTGGCGGTAAAATACATATTTTACCGCCGATACGAAGTGTATTAGCATTTGAAACAAATTTATTATTTATTTTGCGGATCCACGCCAAAACTATATTAAAATACCTTTGTTTTTTTTGTATTTGTATCTCCACAAACGTGTTGACCGTGCCTTTGTTGTATATTATATTCTATCATCTTTAATGTATTTTAATGTAACTGAATTTTTATTACCAGAGAGTATCACAATCTAAGTTTACTTATTAAAAATATTTTATGTTGATGAAGATATACATTTGAAATATAAGTATTTATTAGATTATAATAGCTTATAACTTTAACATATATTATGTTTTTTCTTGTAACTGATTTGATCAAGGCCGCAATTCTCAATGTAAAATAGCCAACAGGGCAGAAGATATTATAATGTGTGTGGGCAAATTTTTTTTCACACTATTTTTTTTTCGCTACTCATATAAACCAATGGGACGGCGATCCAAAATGACCGGAGAGATTTCAGTTCGATACCAACGGCTTTAAATGTGCTTCGAGGTACGGATTTTTTTTTCATCCTTTTGCCGTCCATTGCTTGTTGAAAACCTCCCCCTATGGGGGAGGGCGGGGGTACAGAAATATTATCATTGTTAAATTATATTAAGATATATATTAGATTACTTGAATGTATGAATTGTATGACAAAATTAAACATTTATTTTAGACTAATTTTAGCCTATATGATCTTTCTAAAATTGAAAATTTATACATTTTAAGTTCAACAACCCGCGGTTACCAGTTCAAAATATTAATGACAAAATTAACAAGATAAATATTGAAAAAAATTATATCATATTAACTATCACATATCAGGCTGAAGCATCACCGGACGTTGTACAGCAGGATGTGCGCTTATCTGCTTCTCATTCTACCAACATTCAGTTACGATACAAGTCATTAACGTTAAGCGATTGTATAAAAAAAACTAACAGCTAGTTCGTTTAAAAATATTTTTTTAATTATTATGTTTCTTTATTGTAAAAGTATATGGACATATTTAACAATAATAATAATGTCTTCCAGACCGATTTCGGGCACGGCGGCCAATCTCAAGAGAGATTAGCCAATTACGCAGGAGATATTATATTGCACAAGTGTTTGCGCAAACACAGGTGCACTCTCTATTCCCTAACTCTTATAGTCAAATGGGACGGCAATCCGACACGACCGGAAAGAGGATCAACGGCTTTATGTGCTTTCCGAGGCACGGGAGTGTACACACTTCCAACTTCCAGACTCCGGGCTCCTACTGAGAATTTTCTGACAGAAAAACCCAATAACTTTTTATTCTGGTCTGTGGCCTTACATCAAGCCACTAAACCAACGAGGCAGTCAATTTTTAGTATTTAACAATATTATTGTTTTAAAAGTGATAATCTAATGCCGTAATTATTCATATTATATATTATTATATTATTATTTTATTATTATATAATATTATTATTATTGTTCGTATTATTTAACAAATAAATATTGTGTGATTGTGTCTATAATTAAACTGGTCATTAACCCTTGAAACTGTACACAGGCGCGCGCAATGGGAATCAAGGACGTACGTATGAACAATTGTAAACTAGTTCGTAACCTAAAAAAATGTTAAATATGAAATGCCAAATGCTTATATTTAATTTTTTTTGTAATAAATATTAACTTTTAACTTGATCCATATTTCTAAATGTCGGATGTTATAAAGGTCTTTGAACTTCATGTAACATCATTACGTAACGCAAAGAAAAAATATTTTAATATGTTATTTAGTACAAGTCTGTAAAATAAACACACATATATTTTATTTATTCTACATATATCTAGAACGAGGCTATTTTTTATAGAATGGATAGAGAACGAAGGTGGACGAGCATATGGGCCACCTGATGGTAAGTGGTCACCAACACCCATAGACATTGGCATTGTAAGAAATGTTAACCATCGCTTACATCAATAATGCGCCACCAACCTTGGGAACTAAGATGTTATGTCCCTTGTGCCTGTAATTACACTGGCTCTCTCACCCTTCAAACCGGAATACAACAATACCAAGTATAACTGTTTTGCGGTAGAATATCTGATGAGTGGGTGGTACCTAGCCAGACGAGCTTGCACAACGCCTTACCACCAGTATAGTTTGTATATAAGACACACGATGCTAAAAATATCACCAAAAGCACCATACAAAGTTTAAAGGCAATTTTGAATCCAGGTTCTCAGGATTTTCATACTTGTATAGCCACTACACCGTTGTAGTTAAAATAAAATAACATATCGAAGCACGTAACCACAGACATGTATCACAAAATGAGCAACGCAAGTAATATCAGTATAAAAAATACAAAAAATGTGGAGGGACGTGTTAACAAGAAGCGTTGAACTTGCAAATTAGCGCCTGAAAGTTCTTTGTTGTAGTTATCACGCCTGGTCGCACAGGTTTGGCTGTGGCTTTTTGGTTCCGCTTCGCTTATTCACGTAGGTATGTCCCGTCACTTAAGGTCTATGAGCACGACTGATAAGTAATCCGTGACATATTTTATTAGACACATTGTTCAATGTAAAATAAGTATAAGTATGTATAGCGCTTTATATATAAAAAAACAATATCATTTTTATATTATAAATGCGTAAAGAATTTTTATTACGTTTATAAAATTATATTTTTTTGTAAATTCGTTTGTTATTTCATCTCGTTCCTTACATGTCTCATTTGAATAAAAAACTGATTTTAATAATTATTTTATTAATTATATTTTACGTTCATTTATTATTTTGTAATAGGCGTTATTTTGTTAAAGACCTTAAATCTCAACGCGTTCACTTAGATTTGGACCCACGATCTTCGGTTAGGAACTACTTGTAATATATAAGTACGTGTAATATATAATATTCTAATAAATGAAACATTATTTGACTCTAAAGTTGACTACGAACGTTCAATATACGATGAAAAATACTTCCATATACTCGTAAAATTTAAAATTCAAAGAGCAAATTTCAATAACATATATTGATCTCAAGAATTTTTATAAAATGAACATGCAATATGGGAACGCGCAATTTTATAACTGAACGCAATTACTATTGAAAAATTTATTGAAAATGATTTGCACGCATATTATTGTGAAAGTCGTTTAATTGCGTCTAAACTGTCAACCCAATTCTAATGATATTTACTTAGCTGTCATGTAAAAAGACGGTAAATTAATCTTCAGTGTTCAAATACAAAAACCGTTTTAACGAAAGGAACAAAAGCACCCTTACGTCATCATATATCATATTTGATATTGTCCATTAACTTTTGAGGAGTATCCACCTCCACTTTATCTTTTCGTGTAAGTGTAGTATAATGGATCGAAAGAATTTCCGGTTGAAAAGGTGATACATAATTCGGGTTCCGTCGTAAAATTACACATAATATTTGAGTAAAACTAATAAGTATATATATAATATATAATAAGTAAGAACCCGATAGATAAGTTTATAACAAAAAACTTGATATTAAAGTAGACTCATACTTAATACCGTGTCATCCAATCCAAGTACAATTACTCAGTGATCAAAGAAGGAGGCAACCCAATGATTATTATGATGATAATGTCTTCCTGATCGGTTTTGGCCACGGTGGCCAATCTCATGAAATGGAAAGCCAATTGCGTAGGATATATTATAGTGTATCTGCAGCCACAGATCACTCTCTTTTCCCTCATAATCTAATGGGACGGCAATCCGACACAACCGCAAAACGAGACCGAGGCCGCTGAAAGAGTTCAGGCGCAGGACCAACAGCTTTGTGTGCTTTCTGCGGCACGGGAATGGGAAAATAGCTTCCAACTTCCAGACTCCGGGTTCCGGATTGGTAAAACTTTAAAATATTAAAAAGTTTTGTCGTTCGTGTGCACACGTTCTAAATATTTTGAAATTAAGTCTTCAATTGTTGACGGTTGAGGATTTTTGCGTCCCATATCAACAGGATTTAGCTGACCAAGTTAGTGCATTGTTGATTTAGGATTTGGAAAGCTTCATTATGTACGGAGAAGATTGTTTGTTGTAAAAGGGTGTTTGGTCTGTTGATTAAAATTTAAAATTTAAAATATGTTGTTGAGTAGATTGGAGTAGTCAGACATATATAATAAATAAATAAATAATAAATAAATAAATAATAAATAATGTTATCTTAATTTTATTTTGTATTAATTAGTATATTTTTAGTAATTTTTTGTAACGTAAACTTTGCATGAATTTAATGAATTATTTAATTTTAATTTGTACCTATATCAATTCAAACTATTTGTGTTTTTAATTTTAATTTTATTAAGTGCATGTTTATTTTTTTATGGTCTTTAATTTGTACCAATTTGGACTTATTTTTTTTTTTCTTTTTTAATCTTTCTACTCATGTTGCTATAATTATGTGTTAATGTATTTTTAAAACAAATATTGTAATTGTTGTGGCTACTTTAAAAAGCTTCACATGTTAGCTATTTTCACTAAATTGTTTTACATTTGTCATTAAAACATGTAGTAGCTACTATCAATCAACAGCCAATCGTTGTCCACTGCTGAACATAGGCCTCTCCCAAGGTGCGCCAAAGCTCCCTGTCCTCCGCCTTCCGCATCCAGTTGGTGCCCGCCACCTTCTTAAGGTCGTCGGTCCACCTGGCTGGAGGGCGCCCTACGCTGCGCTTGCCGATTCGCGGTCTCCACTCTAGGACTCGTCTGCTCCAACGGCCATCGGTCCTACGACATACGTGACCAGCCCACTGCCACTTCAGCCTGCTAATTTTGCAAGCTATGTCGGTGACTCCGGTTCTTTTCCGGATAATCTCATTTCTGATCTTATCCTTCAAAGATACTCCGAGCATAGCTCGCTCCATAGCACGCTGAGCGACTTTGAATTTGTGGACTAGTCCCGCAGTTAGTGTCCACGTTTCGGCACCGTATGTCATGGCAGGTAAGACGCATTGGTTGAAGACTTTCGTCTTCAAACATTGCGGTAGAGACGACTTGAGGACTTGACGAAGGTTGCCAAATGCTGCCCATCCCAAGCGAATTCTTCGATCGGCTTCCTTCTCGAAGTTGTTCCTACCGATTTGTATAATCTGTCCTAGGTAGGTATATTCACTAACAACTTCGAGAGGTTTCCCCTCGACGTATATCGGTCCCGGCACGACATGCCTATTGAACATGACCTTGGTCTTGTCCAAGTTCATGCCGAGACCGACACACCGGGAAGACTCGCCTAGGCTACGCAGCATTTCGGTGAGTTGTTCCAGCGACTCTGCTATGATGACGATATCGTCGGCAAATCGAAGGTGTGAGATGTACTCGCCGTTTACATTGACTCCATACCTAGTCCAATCCAGCGTTTTGAAAACGTCTTCCAACGCGTTGGTGAACAGTTTCGGGGATATTACATCCCCCTGTCTCACCCCTCTGCGCAATTGGATCGCCTTCGTCTTACAGTCCTGGATGTGGACAGTCATTGTAGCGGCGTTGTACAGACATCTCAGTACCTCGATATATCTCCAATCGATATGACATCTCTGCAATGAGTCGAGCACTGCCCAGGTTTCGATGGAGTCGAAGGCTTTCTCGTAGTCCACAAATGCCATACACAGCGGCTGATTGTACTCTTCGGTCTTCTGCACAATCTGCCGAACAGTATGGATGTGGTCCACGGTGCTGTAGCCTGATCGAAAGCCGGCTTGCTCTGGGGGCTGGAACTCGTCAAGTCGTCTGGCGAGACGGTTCGTGACGACTCTTGAGAACAGCTTATACACGTGACTCAGGAGGGAGATTGGTCTGTAGTTTTTCAAGAGGGTTTTATCACCTTTCTTGAAAAACAGTACCACCTCACTCCCGCTCCACGTTTCCGGGGTCTTGCCATGTTGGATGACGGAATTAAAGAGGCTTGCTAGCTCTTTCAGGACCGGAGTCCCACCTGCCTTAAGCAACTCTGTTGTGATTCCGTCATCTCCCGGAGATTTGTTGTTTTTAAGCTGTTCTAGAGCCGCCCTAATCTCTCCTTGGTCAACGACCGGGAGCTCCTCGGAGTAATGGCGCATAAGAGGGGCGCGCTGGTCATCAATACTGATTCCCATGGGTTTATCCGATCTTGAAGAGAACAACTGCCCATAAAACCTCTCTACTTCTCCGATAATCTCAGGCCTAGAGGTAACGACCCCACCATTTTCAGTTTTAAGTTTTGTCAGACGCGGCCTACCAAACTTGCGAGCGAACACTTTCGATCCCCGATTTTGCTCAATCGCAGCCTTGATGGCACGGGTATTGGAGCGTCGGAGATCGCGTCGCGTCAGCGTTTTTATTGTTCGGTTTAAGGCCTTATCTGACAAAAACGATGGTAGTTCTCGTCGTTTTCTCATGAGCTCGAGTGTCTCAGCAGAGAGTTTTGGTGCGTTGTCTCTTCTCTGTGGCGGAAAACACTTGCGAGATGTGTTTTGCAGTATTTTGACCAGCGTGTCGGTTCTCTTATCAATGCTGCTTATGGTTTCCAACGCGGTGAATTGATTTTGAAGTTCCATTTGGAACTTTTCGGAGCCTTGAGCAGCTTGGAGCATGGTAGGTCGGAGAGTAGACCTCATCATTCTCGATCTTTCGGCTTTTAAGTTGATATTTAGAGTGCCTCGAACCAAGCGGTGATCACTTCCGGTATTAAACCTGTTGATCACTGAAACATCTCTAAATATGTGCCTTTTATTCGAGATGATAAAGTCTATCTCGTTCCTTGTCACGTTATCGGGGCTTCGCCAGGTCCACCTCCTCTGAGGCTTCTTTTGAAAGAAAGAATTCATCAAAAAAAAGCCCCTGCGCTTCGAGAAAGTTTACCAGCATTTGCCCCCTGTGATTTCTGCAGCCCAAGCCGTAAGGTCCGACTTTCGATTCACCGCTATCTTGTACTCCCACTTTAGCATTAAAGTCTCCCATAACAACATTGTAGTGGGCCCTCGAGGTGTCGTTGAGGGCCTTTGCGATGTCCTCGTACATCGCTTCGACCACATCATCAGAGTATGTCGAAGTTGGCGCATATACCTGTACAACCTTCAGGGAGTACCTGTCGGAAAGTTTTAGGACAAGGTACGCTACCCGGTTCGACACACTACTGATTTCCACAATGCTGCTAATGAGATCCTTTTTGACTAGAAAACCGACACCACCCTGGGAGAGGTTATCACCTTCGCGGAAGTAGAGTAAGTTACCGTAGCTACTAGTGGTCCTTAAAATAAATAAATCAAAAAAATAAATAAATAAAATAAAAATATATAAAATTGTAAATATTTGTTATATTTTGATAGATAGAGTAGTGAAACAACTGACAAAGTTTCTTTACTTTTAATGTCTTACAATATAGGTTTTGTGAGGTTTGATTTGAATGCAGATGAATGAAAGGAGGCAAATAACCGACTCGGTTCGCATGTAAAGGTGAGCAAATTCCTTCTTATTGAATATTCTTTACATATTTCTTAATAAACTTAAACAATCAATGTTAAATACTTCAAATGTGATAAACATTTTATTACTCGGCAATAATATTAGATGCTATAGTAGTTTATAAATAATCTGCTGGACCAGTCACGTTATTTTAAATAGCTCACTAATTATGAATTCAATATTATTATCATTAGGCAATTCAAAGCGTGTACACGAAGCTGATAAACATATTATCGTCAATTAATACATTGACTGAATATATTTGCATAATTGAGTATTTACTGTTAGTAATCTAAACGTATAATGAAATTGTAGGTACTAACAAACATTGATTGATATAATGCAAAAGAAAAACGTAATTACTAAAGATAAAAGGAAACACATTGCGCCAACTCATTGTTAGAAAATCAAGATAAATACTTAGAAGTAAATGTGAACTTAATATTTTTACATACTGTTGATAACGAGATGATGTTGTTTTCCTGACCGATTTCAGCCACGGTAGCCATTCTTAAGTGAGATATTACATTACAGAATTCCCTTACTCTTGTAATGTTACGATTACGATAGGACGGTATATTCGACGTGACTGGAAAAGATTTCTGGTGCTGGACCAGAAAACCCAAAAACATATTGGTGCTCTTATCTGTTTGAATATTTTCTAGTTAATTAAATTCTTATAGTATGTAGTTTATAAAAAAGTTACTTAATGCCCTACTCATATGAAGCTGAGGGGTTGCCAGGCGATCAATAAATGCATGCTAATCTACGTGACATTAACGAACCACGTCTACGTCATCAATGTCACCCGAGGATAAGACCACCCTTAAACCCTTATAATGTCCTCCAATAAACGTCCCGTAAAATGTAAAGTCAAATGATTAGAAAAAAAAACCATCTTATCAACTGAAATACAGGTTTACAATTCTAATCGTAAGCTTGTTATATATAGTATTTTTATATTTATATAATCCAATTTGCTTAATTTCGATTTCATTTTTCAATTTATTAGAATGTAAGAAATCGATGCCTTTATTTATTGCGCAATTTTGTTCTTTCAACTATTTTATAGTATAAATTCTTTCATTAATATCTCTATTAGTTAAAGATACATCATTGAATTTCTTATGGTTTCCATGAAATCCTAACATAATGGAAACTAGTTTTCGCCCTCGATGTCACCCACATCTATATATAAAAAAGTAGCATATCCGTCCTTGGGGCTCAAGCTTGCTTCATACCAAATTTAATCAAAATCAGTGTAGTCGTGAAAGCGTAACAGACATTTTATTTCGTATATATAATATTAGTATAGAAGTGTAATGAATAAGGTTCCAAAACTTCTTTTTAAAGGAAAGGGGGCCTTAACCCAGCCGTTATATATTTTCCTATTGTAAGTTAATTGTGTATGTATAATTAATATAATATTTGTGTATTTATTTCAACTAATATAAATACATATTTGGACACCTATACAGCGCTTCATTCCACGTCAAGTACTGTACCCAAAGATCATCTAAAAGAGATCGTTATTTACGCGATAAAACTGCTTTATGTACATAGTTGTGTAACATTTACCTCTGTACGATATTTTATTCTTAATTATATATTAAATCTTGGACCCGGTAGGTAGCGTTGTAGCAGATATCCTGTTTTTTGGTTTCCAACCCATTATTCTTTTAGATTTCTCATATAAAAATATAATTCTTATTTTTCAGCCTCTCGATATTTATTTTCTGTTATCGCTTATTAATCTCTTAAGATTCTCAGGATGATATGATGGTGATTGTACCTGTCGAAGTCAAGACGAGCTGCTAATATATATACTATCTTAACAATAGTAGTATGTATTTTAAAAATAAAACAATTTGATACATAATAGACTCACATTTAATAGGTCAGTTCTAAAACAACTACAACCGGCTAAAGCAAATATTCAGCGAAATGACTGTTTTGCACCCCATTAAACAATAATACACTACCTCCAATGGATACGTCATGCTATAATACTATGAATAAAATAACGCCACACATAGCTTGCAGGGTATAGATTTAAGTAAAAAAGCTCTTAGAGTAAATCATTAAGCAATCTTAAAAGACAAGGGAAGTATTTTATACCAGTTTTCAAATGAGACGATGGTTTAGAAATGATTAATGGAGAGAACTGGTCACGGCTAGCAATAAATAAAAAAGATCTTGCGAGGGAGAAAATACATATTGTTGTCAGTTACAAGTCCAGAATAAAGATCTGTGTGCCTATTGCGAGATTTTTAATTAATATATTAGATAGCGTTGACGTTCACTAGGATTTATATGGAATGAAATCTCCGCCGTTTAGTAACAGTAATCGTAATCAAATCAAATAAGCAAATTCCAACCGGATTGGAGCAGCTTGTTGGAATGAGCTCCAAGCCTTCTCCTCAAAAAAGTCATGGAGTCGAGTCAGTCGTGGCACATTACTGTACTGTAAGTAAAAAACTCACACTAGATACACTGTCTTTACGCAATTTCAGCAAAAAATGTGTGTGAAACTTGTGTTATTGGCCACTGTAAGATGATTAAATATTATCTGTCTCTGAGACTTACTGATAATCCCGAGCATTTATTTCCTTAAGTATTCGCGCTTTAAATTCTTTGGATGATAGTCCTTAAGGAAATGGCGTCGAAAATTAATTGCGGGGTCTTAAAAGAAAATAATAATGCTTTCATTTAATGTTGTTTGTGCCCAATTACGGAAGGCCCTTTAAACTTGTTTGTTATTTAATGTCAAATCGTTAAGAGCGAGTTGATATCTTAAGAGAATTCTGGAGATCATTAAAATATCTAAAATAGTTCCATACAAAGACAATTATACTACATTAAAGATAAATAGATAGGACAGCTCATTCTCCTGACGATCCAGACCTTTTATAAGGAGATTTCGAGCAAAAGTGTTGGAAATGAAAAATGTCCCTCTTCACTCATCAGACTCTGGTCCTGCAAAAAGTAAGTCTCAGCTTATGCCATCAATGCTCCAACATTGATTGAGCATTGAAAGCTGTTCCATTGTTTAATAAATTAAGTATAAATCTTTCTTTCTAATTTTTTGTTAATTTTTAATAAATATATTATTACTTTTTTAATAGCTTATTACATAAAACAAAATAAATATGGTTCTATCAACCAACCTGTTGAAGTGCAGGTCGTTATGTATGAAAATAATTATAAAGACATATTTAAATAATAATTCCAAGAAATATTCAAATTTGTAATTAAAAGATTTTATATTTTCCAAAGTTAATAAGTACCGACTGTGGACAGAAATTATAACGTTACGTTAATGAAGACAACACAAAGTGGATAAGTTCTTATAATGAATTTAAAGAACCACAATGTTACGATTAATTCAATTAAAACAGATTAGATATGTTAGTGCGTCACATGTAGAATAATAGCTTAATCTCTTGTAATGGTTAAACTTTGATCGTTACCCTGAATAGTGTTTGTTGTGCGGTTTGAAACGGATTTGAAAAGTTTGATCCTATTGGGTGGTTATGTTTGCTTACATGACTTATTTATTGGAATTGTTAAATTATTGATTAATAATACCGAATGATGAATTGAAAGTATCTGAGGCTTCGCCCAAGTCCTGCACTCTGGTGTTTTAGGTACGCTATATCCTTTTCTGTACCCATTATAACGTGTTTTTGATACGATAATCGGTTGTGTAGTTAGAACGTGAAAGCGTAACAAAGAAACCAAAAAACGAAATCTGTATTTATAATTTACCCTAACTGAACTTGATTTAATAATAATTACAAAATAGATACCTGGAAATATTACTTATGCAACAAAAAAACAAGCCATCCAAAATATTAGCTTGTGGCATTACACCTACAACGCTGGCACTATTAACTCTCTGACTTTCCAGGCTCAGTTTTTGAGCTAAATAAGCGCCAGTTCTTGGGTCACTAGAAGCGTGAACCAATTTCTTAGAAAGATCATTTGACATTGTAAAGAAATACTTTTGAAAATCATGGAGTGTTGATAACTATGTGTACAGTAAATTGTATAAGTAGTAGATAGTAGTGTTTATTTTATTTTTTTGTAAATTTGTATATGAGTTGTTACTTGAATAAATAAATTATTATTATTATTATAAGCACATCAGTCTTTGTGTATTTAATTGAATCGAATGTTTTTTTAGTTACAGTCCGTCAAGTACGATGGGTCAAAGAAATGTGTTTCTCATCACAAAAAACGTCAACATATGTAAATTAAAATATATAAGTATATTATTATTAGCGGTTATTCCGAACCGATATAAATCAGAAACCTTTAAACAAACTGTCTATTCCTTCGGCAACGCATCTAGAAGTCCTCTGGTATCCATGGGCGGTGGAAATTACTTTCCATTATTATTTATACCGATTTTCAATAGAAAAAATCACAATTTAGAAGAAAAAATCCCGAACAAAGTCTACTGACAGTTTGAAAACCTTTATTTTGTACCAAGTTATTTAGTGAATATAATATATAATTTTAGCATATATAATTAAACACAATTTGTAGAATACCTATTCATATTATAAATGGTTCCTTAATATCCCAAAAGGGCAAAGTTTTACCATTATAGCAGATTAGGTCGTTACTCTAACCGATAATATTATTCGAGAAAGGTGTCTTGTCATGTATTATAAGGGCATACTCGTCTTTGTCCTAGTATTTAGTGTATGTATGTGACGTTGAATAAAATTTTGCGTAATTCGTGTTTTATTTGAAGCAAAAACATTTGAAGCGAGTTAAAAACGGAGAATAAGAATATGAATGGTAAAAATTTTTAATGTCTTTTTATACGATTTTTGTTATTTTGTTTTCATACTTTACATTACATAATGATATATTTCTTAAATTAATTTAAAATTTGTATATCATTGTAATTTTACAGTCAAATATTTCGTTAAAATAAAATATAATATACAAAATAATTCAAATTAAATAAGTATGACTACTAATGGATACGAATTTCGTGATGAGATAATGGGAATTTACTAACAAAAATCAAATCTAAGCAAATATCGGCATGTTCAATACAAACATAAGGGATAATGAAGTTCTGATATAAAATTTTGAGAGCAAGTTCTGCTGCCGTGCCAGTGGTTCATCAAACATATTTCCCTTATCTAAAAATATTGGAACTTAAATCGCATCTTGGTTCACGTTAACGGTCAAAGTTCAACCATTAAAGGAAATTACGGGATTGTTCTCGGAGTAACAAAAAGACATCTATTTCAAGCCTCGAATTGGTTGTTTTGGTGAATTTAATTTAAATTGTTGTTTCAACTGAGGAAATTATCTGTGCTGGTATTTTTATAGACAGAAGTGGATACAGAATTTGAAGTCAAACTTTTTAGTACCTATACATTTTGGTAAATAACTTAATTTCTATTTTTTTGTCTCAATTAGTAAGCCGAGATGGCTTAGTGGTTAGCACGCGAGAATCTTAATCGATGATCATGGGTTCATACCCGGGCACTGAATTTTCATGGGCTTAACTAGTGTTTATAATTCATCTTGTGCTGATGGTGAAGGAAAACAATGTGTTTAATTTCACTGAATTTCTGCTTCGTGTATTTCACCAACCCACATTGGAGAAGCGCGGTGGAATAAGCATCAAACCTCCTAGAACGGTGAGGTGGCCTTTGCCCAGCAGTGGGACATTCACAGGCTGTTACTTTCTCAGTGTTTTCTATATTATGATGAAAATCATCAGATCTCTACTGGTGGTAGAGCTTTGTTCAAGCTCGTATGGGCAGATACCACCCACTTATCAGATATTCTACCGCAAAACAGCAGTACTTGGTACTGTTGTGTTCCGGTTTGAAGGGTGAGTGAGCCAGTGTAATTACTGGCACGAGGATCATAACATCTTAGTTCCCAAGGTTGGTGGCGCATTGGTGATTTAAGATGGTTAACATTTCTTACAATGCCAATGTCTATGGGCGTTGGTGACCACTTACCATCAGGTGGCCCAAATGCTCGTCCGCCTTCCTATTCTATATGTATAAAAAAGATTATTTAGATTATTTAGAGTTTAGGTATCTATAATGGGATTATAATATATATATATATTTCTAAAGCAACATGTCTTATGATCTGTGTTATCTTTTTATTTACAAATCGTTTTAATTTTTTTATGCATAGAAATAATTCAGTGGCCGGAAATTGAGGCTTTTTATCCCGGAAAAACGCTTGAGAGAAAAGCGGTTGGTTAAAATTAATAATTGTATTAAATCTAAACTTTGTGCGTTCTAAATTATTTATAAGCTAGTTCAAAAATAATGTTATAATAATTATTTTAATCTTAAATAAATTAAGTATATGTAAGCGTCAAAATGTTTGCTTAAACTGAAGAATAATTTATCAGGGTTTGAAAACGCAATCTTTGTGTGTTTCATTTATGCTTATCATTTCCAACATTGCATATATTAAAATAAATAATTGGAACTGACTCTATCCTCAGCAGTATTAAAGCGGAAAGTGCAAAGACTTGCTAAAACGCGTACTTTATATTCTCATACACAGAGGCTTTTCTTTTAAGATTATCTTTTTTTCATTATAACTTTTGTTTATTACTTTTAAGTTTCATAATTCTTCCGTTATGAGATTTTAAGTGATTTGTACTTGCGACTTTGCATAAAAAAAATGTTATAAGCTATTTTCTACTAAACACCGTTACGAAAATTCTTTATTATTCTTGCTTTAAAAACTTAATAATATCACCAAAACAATTATCCACAAACAAAATATAAACGGCAATTTATATGCAAGGAAAGTGCTTATAATTACCATTTATTTTTATTAGACTGGATATTGTTATAAAAACCAAACAATAATAATCTTTATTTGAAAATATAAGCATTACAGTATTTACACCAAGTCGCTTATATCTACACTAATTACTCAACATTTTTTAATTATTCATACTAATTTAACATAACATACTACAAGGATAAATAAAATAAAATTTAGTAAAATAAATATAGAATTAAAATTTGTAAACAAAATAAGCTTAAATCTATTTAGGAACCACAAAATTAATTTTTAAAATTCTGAAATATATAAATTTGTTTGAACATAGTATAAAAGGGATCATAAAATATGTCTACATCTCGACAACGTACGAAGTCATTTAAAAGTTTAACAGCCCTAGCAGTGGGGCTGTTGCTAGCTTGGGGAGAATGCCACATAGGTGGATAGCAAAACAATCTATGTTGCCGTCTTCCAACACCACGCATATATTTGTCGGGAACATATAAATATATTGATTCGCGTACAGCAGTGCTATCCACCCTATGCACTAGAATTAAATAGTAAAATTTTATAAGTGCGGCTTCCCGTCTAAGCTGAAGTGAATCTAGACCAACCATACCTGACACAAACATTGAAGGATAGAGAAAAGGGTAATATCCATATTTACGTTTAAATAAATATCTACAGAATTTTCGTTGAATTTTTTCTAACATTATACTATACATTGCCTCAAGCGGACTCCAAACTATTGCATTATATTCTAATTTACTACGGACATAGGCATTATACAATTGTTCTATTACTTGGGTATTCTTAAATTGCGATGATATTCTAATAATGAAACCAAGGCATTTATTAGCATCTTTGCATGTTTTAAGTATATGGTCATGAAAATTTAGTTTTCTATCCATTATAACACCTAAATCCCTGATTTTGGGTACATGTTCCATTGGTGTGTCAGACAGATTATATATATTTTTAATAAGTTTACGAGATCTAGAAAAAGTGATAGTTTTACATTTTGAATTATTAAATGATAATTTGTTTCTTATAGTCCAGTCAACTACGGCATCGATATCACGTTGTAGCGCTACACAGTCTTTAGTCTCGGTTACAGATAGGTACAGTTTCAAATCATCAGCAAACATAAGGCATTTGGCATTAGAGATAACACTAGGTAAATCATTTATCATCATCAAAAATTGCATAGGACCCAAGGTACTACCTTGACTAACCCCTGATCGTGTATAATACTCTTCCGATTTATACCCGTCTAGCTTAACAAACTGTCTTCGATTTTTTAAATAGTGAGCCATCAATTCTAAGAGCGAAGTTGAAAATCCTAATAAAGCAAATTTGTTTAAAAGTACATCATTATCTACAAGATCGAAGGCTTTTTTGAAATCAAAGTAGGCGGCATCTACTTGACAACCAGACTTAACTTTAGTACTTATATAATCTACAAATTCTGTATGATTAGTCAATGTGGAGCGTCCAGGACGAAACCCATGCTGGCAATCACTTAATTGCCCCTTTATTTGTATATAAATGATGTTATTAAGAATCGATTCAAATATCTTTCCAAATACACAAAGAACAGCGATTGGTCTATAATTTGTTATATCCGTGGACGAGCCCGATTTTGGAATAGGTGTTACTCGGGACACTTTCCACTTGCTAGGGTATAAACATTGTTTAATTGAAAGATTATATATATGAAGTAACGGCACTTCCAAAGCTGACAAGCAATCTTTTACTAGAAAGGGTACCTCCCTTTCTATTTGTTATCAGGACCAAAAGCAGTTGAAGCTTTTAGTCGCCGTATTGCAAATCTGAGTTCAGCAACTGTCACTTTTTCGATGGTTACCGTAGATTGGCAACCAAAGCGATTAGCCTCTGCCTCAGCTATCTTTACGTCTAACAGAGGAGAAGAATCATGAAACACAGAACTGAAATATTTAGCAAATGAATCAATAGCTTTCTGCCCTTCTACAGCTTTATTCTTATAAGTATATGTTTTTATCTGCTGCCTAGTTTTACGTTTTTCCTTTACAAATTGCCAAAAACTTGATGGTTCTATATATATATTGTTTTCAACCCTAGATATATAATTTTTAAATTCTATATTTATAAGATCCTTGACTTTAGTTCTATAGTATTTAAAAAGTTCCCTATTAAACTCCAAATCATAACACTTAAACTTTTTTAGATTAAAATATTTTAATTTTATATAATATATTATTTCTTTGGTATACCATTTTGGGTAATTATATTTATTACTTTTGACTATTGTTCTTGTAGGAACGTGTGTACTAATAACACTATTAAGTTTATTATATAGCATATCTACGGCTAAGTCTAAATTTAAATGATGTTTTTCAAGTAAGTCGGTCCAGTCAATATTAGCAATATCAACGTACAAGCTATGGAGATCTGCTTGCCGAAAGTTCCACTCCGTGATTAAATATTCTCTTGGTGTCGGAGACGTTGGATTTTGTTTTGTTCTAGGAAGTGTGAGCAATATCTCTAGGGGCGGGTGGTATGCATCCATGGGAACTAGATGTTCCGTATCGGATGATATTTTAATATTATTATGATCTAGAGTAGTTAGTACTAAATCTAAGATACATCCATATTTATTGCTAATATTATTACATTGTTGTAACTTACTATATTCCATAAAATTATTAAATTGAGATCTAACACTATTATTGCACGAATTTAAATTGAAATCACCAACTATCATAAATGGATATTCAGTATACATATTTATAGCATTTTCTATACATGTTAAAACATCAAGATATTGCTTACTGCTGTAACTGGGTGGTAAATATACTACACATATCATTAACTTAATATGTTTCCAGGTAATAATAGCAAACAATAATTCTTTATCATCAGTTAAGTTATCTACATTTGTAATTCTTTTTATATTATAACAATTTTTAGCTGCCAATAGAACCCCGCCCCACCCGACGTCGCCGGGCCGGTCTTTCCGTAGGACACAGTATTCAGGTGGAAAAAGTTCAGCGTCATTGACAGAGCTATTGAGGAAGGTTTCTGTAAGGATGACAATATCGCTAGTTATTGTTCTAATATTATTATAAAACATAGTAGTTTTCGTTCGGAGACCTCTTACATTTTGGTAATATAACAATATTTTCTTTGAACGTGTAATTTTAGTACAAATATTTTTAATCTTTTGTTTATTACCTTTCTTTGAATATTTAAAAGTACATCTGCTATAATGATTACGCGAGAAAAAGCAGAGGACTCGTATCCTCTTTATCTGAAGTTTTAGGCCTCGGTAGTAAATACCCATAATACTTGTAATCAGCCAAAATTTTACATACTATATCATTGTAGACATGTTTTAATCCCGAATTAGTCAACTTCCCAGTTTTTAACGAGAACATATCAATAGCAACCGTGGCATTGGAATCATAGAAATATGCATAAGTGTTATTTCTAAGTTCTAAATATAAAAGATTATTAAATAATTCTATTTTGCAATTGTATATAGGGGCGCCACACACATACGTAGGTGTACATATAATTATGTTTGTATTCGAAACATATTGTATAGCTTCCCTTAAATACACAATCAAATCTGCATAATCAGTACAAGATGCCTCAAAATCTGTTTCTCCCAACATTATAATACAATAGTCTATCATACTATAATTACGTAATTTGTAGTCTAAGTTCTGAAGAAGAAGTTTTATGTTACAATTTGGTGATACATAACGAATATAATCAAATTGGTTGAATGTTGCATTAACAGTTTGTATTGTACCGCAAGCACTATTAGTTAAAATACATATTTTTGGTTTTCTGCCTTGTTCTTTATTATAATGTGATGCTTGAATGATGTTTGGATGATTATTTCGTGCAGTGTCAGTTACTGGATCTTTACTTTTCACGGCTTCCGTCGTACTATGGTTGGAACAGTCAGTGTCACTTGAAGGGTAATATGTATTATTTAATAATAATTGATCGCTTCGGTTCTTAGATTCGCTAAGAGATGGCGTTACTTGAACTATTTCTCCAATGGATTTTGTTTTGCTCATAACTTTATTTTCAGTATCAGAATAATCTAACTTATGCTTTCTTATATGTGTAAGTTGCTGAATTTTCAATTCATAGTCACAAATTAACTTTACCTGCTTATTATTTTCGAGCAGTAGATTTTTAATCTCGTTTTCCGCGCTTAATAACTTTTCCTGAAGTGCAAACAATTTATTCCTCATACAGTTCATATCTTCAGTTACTTTTGAGCTAGAAGTAGTAATACTTCCATTTAGCGGACGGGATGGGGTTGAGCTCATGATAGAGAAATTATTTTCATTTTCATCTGAGTCCACCTCCGTTAGGCTTTCAAAAGAGTTATCTGTTGGAATGTTGGTTATGCATTTTCGAATTGTTATATTGTTTCTTTCTGTCTCAGGAGTAATAGAACCTGATTTTGTCACAGGCGTACCGTGTTGTGTAACAATCTGATCCGTTTTTCTGGTTACTTTCTTGCTTAAGTACGACATCATTTTCGAAAATTTTTATATGTATATATCGAAACAATAAAAAGTATGTGTTTTATTTAATATTTTAAATCGTTTTTTCTAACAGAGACATCTATTTTTCAATAGCAGTAACTCAATTGTTATTCGATATATTAGTTGCTAATAATAGGTTTATTCACCTTTAGATGGCGTTAGTGAGCAAAAATTTTGAATAAAAAACGGATTTCGTATGGTTTATTATTTGACATGAGGCTGCATTTAATATTTATTCCATTGTTTTTACATAAAACTAAGAAACACTTTGTTGTAACTGTTTTTAAATTATGTTTTAATTATTAGTCAAGCACTATAGTCACTGGTTCAATTGAAATAGTCTTATATAAGGTGTTTGTAATCATAGATCTTTATTTTCGTTTTAACTCCACTAATACTGCACTAGTATGTTGTCCCACAATATCACTTATAGAATCTAAGTTTGTTATCACTTTCATACACAAACAACAACACTTAACGACATTTAAATATTTTTATGAATTAAAAAAAGATAGAATACGACATTAGACGGCAACCGTGGCGCCAACTCTGGACTTATAAATATGTCCAAGCTATACAATTGTTTTTAAAAGTGATAATTTAAAACTTTCTACGTATGTGGCTTAAACCTTTTAAGCTCACCTACCTACTAATACCTTAAACATTTTAAATGTGAGTATATTTTTATTAGGGTAGGGTTTCTACGCTTTATTAATACTTTTTTGCTTTGTTTATATTTTAAGGCCGAGTATGTGTGTGTAAAGAAGGTCACAAGAAACATGTGTCATTTTTAATAATTGAATAAAGTTAGATCTACTGAAACTGAAAATTGTTACCCTTTTATAATCTTATTTTCTTCCATAATTGACAGTACATGTAGTTTTTTTTGATAGTTACATATTAGCCATGTTATATATTATTTCGCCAAAAAGCAGTGCCTTGTATTGTTGTGTTCCAGTTTGAAAGGTGAGTGAGCCAGTGTAATAATAGGAAGTATATATATAACATATTATATACATGTTATAACATCTTAGTTCCAAGTCGGTGTAGCGTTGGTGATTTTTAGAGATTCTTAATATTTCTTACAGAGCCAATGTCTATGAGCGGAGTTGATTATTTCTAGGTGGCTCATTAGGTGGCCAGTCTGCCTACCTATTTTAAATTAATTGTAAATATATATTTTTTACTATTTTAAATTTAAATATAATTATGTAATACTGTATCCATATTAATTTAATAAATTAATGACGATTAAATTACATTGTTAGCGGTATAATTCATCATCTGCTGTTACTGAGCCATATTTTATCGACATAAAAAGAAAAACTAAAATTTAATATAAATAAATGTAAAGATATAAAAAACAGAAATATATAGAATTATTCATTTGATTACGCTCATATGTTTTTTCAGCTGCGAAATTCACAGCCAAGCGTGGAAATGGGGATCGAAGTCCAAAAATATTACCCTTACATAGTTGCAAATAAAACAGAAACTCCTGACAGACATAGAAAGGATCATATTGCAAGACGTTTTATGTTATCGACACGTTATATCTTACGATAAAACGTCGTAATAATTACGTAGGTCTTTATTTGTATGGGCGATAAAAATCGGAATATAAATATCCTTCCCTTCGGGGAGGGTTCCAGAGGTCTTCGGGATATTATAAGTTTTATTGAAGTTTTGCATTCAACTAAGAAAGGTTCAACTTATGATAGGTACTTATTTTTTCACTTAGTTTATTAATAATTCATTCTAAAAAAATATCGTAGTTATTTATTTATTTATTGCGGTTAATCAGCAGTCAATACACTTACACATGTAATACTAAAAAAACCTTCAGAATTCACATAAAGTGCGACTGGTCAAGATGGCCACAACATGCATAAATAATATATAATAATAATAATAATAATAAATATAAATAATATAATTTTACTTAAAATAGATTATAACATAGACAAAATTTTTCATTAGACAAAAAATTGCTAACGACATTTCTATGAAAATAGTTTTAAAAAAATATTAATAAAGGAAACAAGGCAATAAATATTACAAATAACGAGTGTACTAATTTAATTTATCTTTTAATTTAATTTTATTTTTTTTATTTTATCTTTTAATCTTTTTAATTTTTTTTTTTAAATTTTATATAAATAAAAAAAAAAACAATTTAAGTCATGAATTAAAAATTTCAATTGGTAATAATATTAACTTTAAGAATTACTATTTGGTGGTGGAATATTCTGGTACCAAAGAGGTTTGTACAAAACCAAAAGGTAATAAATGGAAATTACTAATTTATTATTGCATAAATAAGTATTAAATGTAAATACTTTTTATCATCAAGGTTAAATAATGAATATATTTTACAAATATAGTCATTACGAATACGTTCAAGTGTAATCATGAAAATTTTATAGTCTGCCCTAATTTTAGGTTTTACAACTTGATATTCATGGACATTACTGACATCTGCATTGCGTGTAGGGCGAAACAGCCTGCATGTTAATTAACTAATTAGGGCGTTGGCGAAATAAATATAACGATGGATATCATCTGTGGTAAATTTAAACACATGTGTTTGGGATTGACCTGGTTTTTTAATTATGGATATGTCCTGATTTCTTTAAAAATAAATAAATTACGTGTTGTGCGTTCTAGTCGAGTGTCCAATGGTTAGAACACGTGAATTTGATCCGATTGCGGGTTCAAACCTATACGAGTGCGACTGAATATTATTGTGCTCATAATTCAAACAAACGTCGTTGGAAAATCTCCGCATATGGGGTACATTTCACATGTATATCCACAAACCTATATTGGAGTATCTTGATGGAATAAGCTGCAATCTTTCTCTAACTAGAACTAGAGAAATAAGTTTAAAAATAAATTACATTAGAATAAAATCAAATAATGCTTAATGAATGAGTGCTATATAATTTACATATATTTAAAGAAGATCCTTTAAAGAAACTGTCGCAACGAAATCTTGACCTATAAAGGTGCCGATACGTAAATATTTGCTCGATTTAAGGGTTGAGTAAGGAACAATCGTCAATCATAATATTTTCCCGTGAAAAATAACAATCTTGATAGTTTTATTCACACATGATGGGAATTTCTCATGATTTTTGTTATTGATCTTCTAGAATCAAATGTTTTATCCTCACACAATAATATGCATTGTTTTCTAATATTCTTATTTAAATATTATTTAAGAAAACTAAGCGTAAAATAGGTAATGGAATATAAAATTCATGACATTTTTCTTAGAAGAAATCCGAATATCTTACCCAAAAAAGGACCAGTAATGAAGTAAATTGATACTTGGATGATAAATTGTCCGTTTCATGGACTCTTTATATGAGACATTTGATCATACGCTTTGGTATTAAAGTTTTACAGTATTTCATATTTAAGAAACTTATAAACGTTGCTTAGCGGGTGCTTCGGTTAACTCTGATTTCGCTCTTTCTGTCATTATGAATTTGACATTCGAAAGAAGAAGACAGTATTTAATTAATCACCCGGTACTCAACTTTTATAAAAAAGCGTCAATGATCTAAAATTTTAACATAATATATTATGAAAACTTTTCACTTTGTCAATCATATCAGGGACCGAAGACACAATAGCTCAGCAATGGTTATAGTGTATTTTAAATTTTAATTTCACTTAGTTTATTAATAATTTTTTTTATATAATAATTTTTTTTTTATATTTCACTTAGTTTATTAATATTTTTTATAAACTTTTTTTATATATTAGTATAATGTTTATACTAATATATAAAAAAAGTTTATTAATATTCCACTACATAGGTAAAAGGTCTCATCTCCTCTTATCAAGAAAGTTAGTAAGATGGGCATATTTCACTACGCTGCTTTTTTGCAGTTTTGTGGATTCATTCAAAATTTCATCAGAAATGATCAGGATTATAATGACTCTACCACGATATAAATATACTATCTTTACTTAAGATAGTTTCTTCAATTTAACAAAAGTTTCTCAACCTTTTTTCAAATTTAAGCATTGACATTACAGAAAGTACAGTATTGGCGGTCTGCTGGCTTAACGTGAGGTTTTTAACGTTTATTTGTAACATATATTTTAGTCTTGTTATAAATCTGATTTTATATGTTGTTACATTAATTATTGCTAAGTGATAGTGTCGGTTTGTTAATGATATATTTGAATTAAGCAAACAATTATTGCTCTTTGTAGAACCAATAATCTGTCAGATGGGTTTAGTTCAATTAACTGAGCATGAAATAACATTCATTAAATCAAATAGTAAATATTTGTTAATCACATTAATTAAAAACAGTTCATTTTTGTTTCAATTTGTATCAGTATAATTATAAATTATATTATTATATTCATTTATTTAAATAGATATTTGTATTTTGATAAACTTTGTTATTCTTTCTAAAGATCTCGTTGAATCCATCTCATAGCGTTTAAGAGAAATTATTTAATTTAATTTTTTAATTTGTTTTTATAATATATTTTTTTTTATACGTTTCAATTCGGTTTGTTGTGTTGTAAAGAATAAAATATAAAAATATATATAATCTAAAAATATATATATATATATATATATATATATTTTTCAAATTCATAAACAAATAATATTGAAAACGAAATCTAAATTCAATCCGTAGATCGAAGGAGTTAGCAAACAAACCAAACGACGCGAAAAATGTCTTTGGTTTATACTATTTGAACGTATAATGAAATCCATTGTCATATGAGCTAAGGAGGTGTCAGTGTCTTGAACACGTGAATCTCGACGAAATATTGTGAGTTTAATCTGAGCAAGTAGCACTTGATGGATAATAAATTTAATTTCATGCTTGTTGAAGGAAAATGTATTGAAGAAACCTTTATTTTCTGATCAAATTCTAACCCACATTGAAACCGCATGGCCAGCTATCTTCAGCAATATTGTTGGAAATGTATTCCAACAATATTATTTTACTAAATACATTAATCACTGGTGGTAGAGCTTTGTGCAAGCTCGTCTGTGTGGGTACCACCCACTTATCAGATATTCTACCGCTAAACAGCAGTTCTTGGTATTGTTGTGTTCCAGTTTGAAGGGTGACTGAGCCAGTGTAATAACAGGCACAAGGGATATAACACCTTAGTTCCCAAGGTTGGTGGCGCATTGGTGATGTAAGCGATGGTTAACATTTCTTACAATGCCAATGTCTATGGGCGTTGGTGACCTACCATTAGGTGGCTTATATGCTCGTCCGCCTTCTATAAAAAAAAATACAAAATCGATCCGCTTCTAACAGTATTAAGTACTGTTATTCCTGTTTTCCCCTCCAATAATCCTCTTGTTTGGGCGGAAGTGGGCACAACAATAGTCCCGTCTTGATCTGGAATTTTTGCATCTCTGTATATCATTTGAGTGTTTCGAGATTAAAACATCTAAATTTTTTGGTTGATACGGCCTTTTTGAACTTATCAAATTCTTAAGAAATGAATATCAAGAATCAGATGTGTCATATAATTGGTACATAAATTGACCCATTTGTCTAGTAGTAAGCTAAAAGGTTCAAACTTAAGGCCAGGCCAATAAAAAATTATACGATTTATTTATCGAAAAATTCCCAGCCTGGAGTCTTAAAATTTTTCAATGCTCTCGTTTCTTGAAAAGTACCTAAACTGTTGGTCCTGTTCTGAATTCTTTCCATTCGTTTCGTGTCTCCCACAGGACCATGATACTGATTTTAAAGATAATGCATTTGTGTGACACAGTTTGCACTATCAAATATCTAGCGCAGTTGGCAAGTCTTGGCTAAAATCGATCAGGAGACCACCATCACGTTAAATCAGTTAAATGGGCCATGACGAAGGAGTTTCTGACATACCGAACTGATACCCAAAATGTAACAAATTAATGTGGTGACAAGGACAAATTAATGCTAAGACAATATATAAAATAATCGTGTACAAACTTCGATAATGATTACGAAGTTTCGGAATTGCTGTAAAGTTTTTGAATTAAGATTATTAATAGAGCGTCAATATTGTTCGAAAGTAGTTTTAGATTCAGGCCCTTCATTTGCTAGAGCTGGGTAACTTTGTATAATGGTTTTTTGTTTCTTTCGAAAGTATCCTACAAATTTTTAGACAGTCATATATAGAATTAAACACACACATTAATGAATGAAACTTTGTTGATTATCATAACTAAGTATTACATATATATATATATATATATATATACCTACGTAATTAGAAGGGATTTTTTTTATTATTCTTATTAGAATTGACCAGAACCAGTGATAGCATTAAAGTTCATTTTGTTAAATAACCTGCTTGACGATAGAGCTTTGTGTGAGCCCGATAGGTACTCATCACAATATATACTAACACTAAGCAGGCTACATGGCATATACAATTTTAGTTCGTAATGTTAGTAACGCTTCGATGCTGAAGAGATTGTTACTATTATTTTCAGTGCCCGTGTCTATGGGCGGTAGTTAGTAGTTACATCAGGTACTCCATTTCTCAGTCTGGCTACGCTAAGCTAATAAATAAAAAAAAACAAATTAATAGGTAAACACGGTTTCATTCAAAACCATTAATCAAACATTTAATAACACCTTCATTCCAGACAATCCGTTTGCTATTTTGAATGTTTGAAGTTGAGTTTTTATTCAACTGTGACCTATATTTTGAGGAACCTCAATTCATGTCTGAGGGTGCACTTTCAAAGCGTAATACTTCTTGAACAGGTTTGCGTTTTAAAACCGTTTTAATTCCAAAAGTGTAAAACCATATATTTTTATATATTCCATTTTTGAATTTTTTGTATGTGTCGACTCCTTTAAAACCAAATGAAATTTCAATAAAAGTAATTAAACTGTACATAAAAGATTAACAAATTTAGATGAGGTGCAATAGGCGGCCTTATCACTGAAACATCTTTTATAGCAAAGTATGTGCAGAGAGCTGATTATTCAAAACATCCTTATCACAATAATAAGCAAATAAATCTTAAGCGGTTTTCTGTAATTTATTTACAACTGGCGTTTTATCCGCGGCTTCACTTGCCTTATAATTCAGTATATCTAAATAATTATTTCCATAGCTCTTACTTCAAAAATTAAGGATTTTTATGCAAACTTTCATCCTCATCATCATTACATTAGAGATTAAATTTTCAAATATCCTTCCTTAGCCTACTGTGTAAAAAGAACTATATGGGTTCTTTTAGAATTTTCATAGTGCGAGCCACAGTAGGTGAGGTGTTTTGATATGTTAGTCAGTCAGTTATTGTATTTTACAATTTATTTAGAGGAACAATTATAAAGATATAAACAAGACGTGGATTGACGTAAGCCGTATAAGAACTTTCTGCGTATCTTACTTGAGAAACATTGAAAACCGAGAAGCTATTTTGATGTGTGTATTCTTTAAACGTAATTAAATCTTTCTGTTCTTTCACACGTCACTTTTGAGGCACATAAATATATATGAGTTGATTCAAAGAGAGATAATTTTTAATTACAAAGTAGCTGAAGCTGTTATAAATAAGTCAAAGTATAAAACGTGACCAAATTCCCGTTTTAGATTTATCGCTTTTCATTTTCTAAATATAAAGTTGGACCGAGATGTGATTTATTCAGTTCAGGCTTCTCGTATTTCCAGCGACGGCTGATAAAGCGTAAATGAGATATCTGTCAGAGACGAAATAAATCATATTGGAAGTGCCACTTATCCACTATTCTAATTACAAAAATATATAATTAAAAATATAGTAATTCAAATTTAAATTTTTACATTTCATTGCTAAAGAATATTTTCCTAATGCAATAAATATTTCGATTGAATTGAAATCTACTAATTCTTTGTAACCACTTGCCATCAGATGCCCCATTTGTCCTGCCCCAGTCAAACTATTTTAAATATAATTGAATGACTTTCTAAAATGTCAATATAGCGTTTTATCTCATTTCTATTCTGTCCTTATTGTACTGTGATCGCAAGCGATTTACAGATTTAGGCTATGTATAGGATATACGGTCATGGAGCCGTAGATAGCCCATTTAACGAGATGAATTTGTTATATAAACTCGGCACTACTGTTAATCATTCAAAAGCGTTTTCTCAATTTTCTTACCATTATGTTTTTCAATATATCTCTGGAAAATATAGCGAAGTACTTTAACAATATTATTACATGTTTAATATATGAACACCAACGAATCGGTGGAATTTGCTGTGAATTATTAATATAATTCACCGCCTGTATGTATAGCATATTCCGGAAAATAAAGGAATTTACATTTTATTGGTACATTGAGTTGCAATTAACGATAATTTTTTTTTTTAAGTCCAAAATTTTTGAGGTCCATACATTTTATATAACACAATAGATAGAATAAGTCTCTATTTACACCTTTTTATATAATATAGGTAGGTGGATGGGTAAACGGGCCTGGTGATAAGTAGTCGCCACCGCCCGTATTGTATATTGGTGATTAATATGGGCGTAAAACTAAGCATTCCATACATCGCCAATGCGCCACTAACCTTGAGAACGTATGAATGTTATGTTCCTTGTTTTTGAGAATCAAATATCTTCAGCAATGTGAATATTTATAGAAGGATAAATTTGATTCGATTTAAATAAAAATAAATCAAACGAAAATTATCAAATAAAAAAAAATGTAAACAGCATCGTTAATTTATATAGTCCTGTCCTACCTAAGTCAGTTTCACTCTATTAAATTCATAGAATTCGACAAAATGATTTCTCGTCCTGATTTATTTATATTTAATGAGTAAGTAAAAATAAATAGTAAATTTTACGGACGATTATTTAATCTGAATGATTTATTTCAGGCGTTGATTTTATTTGTATGGATCTGATACTTTGATAAACCTTACTAATTGAGTAGCTATATTGTTACTATTTGTGTAAAGGTTGTAAAATTTAAATTCTAATTTTATACTTCGAACGTATGTTCTTTATGGTTATAAATAGCATGCTTTAAGATTTATGAACTCTGCCCGGTCGTATCGGATTGCCGTCAAATATTTGACAAAAAGAAGGTTTAACTACTAGGAAGATAAATATATTCTTTTAAGTCTAAACCAACTAATATATATTTTGTATACATAAGACGCCAAAAATATAAAAAGAAAATCGTTCATGAACTTTAACAACTGAGATGGTCCAGTGGTAAGAACGCGTGAATCTTAACCGATTATCGTAGGTTCATGCCCGACCACTGAATTTTCATGTGCTTAATTTGTGATTATAATTCATCTCGTGCTTGACTGTGAAGGAAAACATCGTGAGGAAACTTGCCTGTGTCTAATTTATTATTTATTATATATTTCACCAACCCACATTAGAGCCTGTAAACCTTCTCCTCAAAAAGGGAGAGGAGGCCCAGCAGTGGGACATTCACAGGCTGTTACTGCACTTTATTGATTATATTTATTGTATACATGATATTTGTTACAATTAAACAATCGTCATTTTGAAAAATAATTGATCAAATCAATGGAATTAATTAAATTTAGATCACATCAATTTTTGAAAACTTGTTTTAAATTGAATCTTATTGATTTAAATTGAATAAAATCACGGCGAAAATTATTCTGATTCATTACATCATTACTATATACATACATATATATACTATAAATGACGTCAAAATTTGTCGTTTAATGAAAAATAATAATTAATAATTTTAACGGTGGTAGGGCTATGTTCAAGCTCATCTGGGTATGTCCCACCCACTCATCAGATATTCTACCATAAAACAGCAGTACTTGGTATTGTTGTGTTCCAGCTTGAAGAGCGAGTGAGTCAGTGTAACAGGCACAAGGGACATAACATCTTAGTTCCCAAGGTTGGTGGCGCATTGGTGATGTAAGTGATGGTTAACATTCCTTTCAATGCCAATGACTATGGACGTCCGCGTAATATTTACTATTAGGAATGTTTATATAAGAGATAGTGCCGTGGAGTACCGGCTTAGAATAGTACTCCCCCAATCTCATCCCGTGGGTGTCGTAAGAGGCGACTGAGGGACGGGGAAAAGGGGGGATGGGCAGCAGCGTCCCCCCTCCCATAAACATCTTACCCCCTACTGCGCTCGCCAACACGCCTGCCCAGCGCGGCGAGTATGGGCAAACCCCTCCCTAAATGGCAGATGCGCCCACAAAAAGGCCCCCAGTTACCGGCAAGCCCGCTAGGCCCGACCAAGGTAGCGGTCGCGGTATCGGCAGGGCAGGGGGTGCTAAGAATCACCGGTTCACGGCAGGCTACCGTATAAAACGACTGAAAATGGCAACGTATAATGGACGCTCGATGAGGCTGGACCATCACCTCGCCGAATTAGAAGTCGAGTTAAGTCATATAAACTGGCATATACTGGGGTTATCTGAAGTCCGAAGACAGGGGGAGGACACGATAACTCTAGAGTCCGGTAACTTACTCTACTTCCGCGAAGGTGATAACCTCTCCCAGGGTGGTGTCGGTTTTCTAGTCAAAAAGGATCTCATTAGCAGCATTGTGGAAATCAGTAGTGTGTCGAACCGGGTAGCGTACCTTGTCCTAAAACTTTCCGACAGGTACTCTCTGAAGGTTGTACAGGTATATGCGCCAACTTCGACATACTCTGATGATGTGGTCGAAGCGATGTACGAGGACATCGCAAAGGCCCTCAACGACACCTCGAGGGCCTACTACAATGTTGTTATGGGAGACTTTAATGCTAAAGTGGGAGTACAAGATAGCGGTGAATCGAAAGTCGGACCTTACGGCTTGGGCTGCAGAAATCACAGGGGGCAAATGCTGGTAAACTTTCTCGAAGCGCAGGGGCTTTTTTTGATGAATTCTTTCTTTCAAAAGAAGCCTCAGAGGAGGTGGACCTGGCGAAGCCCCGATAACGTGACAAGGAACGAGATAGACTTTATCATCTCGAATAAAAGGCACATATTTAGAGATGTTTCAGTGATCAACAGGTTTAATACCGGAAGTGATCACCGCTTGGTTCGAGGCACTCTAAATATCAACTTAAAAGCCGAAAGATCGAGAATGATGAGGTCTACTCTCCGACCTACCATGCTCCAAGCTGCTCAAGGCTCCGAAAAGTTCCAAATGGAACTTCAAAATCAATTCACCGCGTTGGAAACCATAAGCAGCATTGATGAGAGAACCGACACGCTGGTCAAAATACTGCAAAACACATCCCGCAAGTGTTTTCCGCCACAGAGAAGAGACAACGCACCAAAACTCTCTGCTGAGACACTCGAGCTCATGAGAAAACGACGAGAACTACCATCGTTTTTGTCAGATAAGGCCTTAAACCGAACAATAAAAACGCTGACGCGACGCGATCTCCGACGCTCCAATACCCGTGCCATCAAGGCTGCGATTGAGCAAAATCGGGGATCGAAAGTGTTCGCTCGCAAGTTTGGGAGGCCACGTCTGACAAAACTTAAAACTGAAAATGGTGGTGTCGTTACCTCTAGGCCTGAGATTGTCGGAGAAGTAGAGAGGTTTTATGGGCAGTTGTTCTCTTCAAGATCGGATAAACCCGTGGGAATCAGTATTGATGACCAGCGCGCCCCTCTTATGCGCCATTACTCCGAGGAGCTCCCGGTCGTTGACCAAGGAGAGATTAGGGCGGCTCTAGAACAGCTTAAAAACAACAAAGCTCCGGGAGATGATGGAATCACAACAGAGTTGCTTAAGGCAGGCGGGACTCCGGTCCTGAAAGAGCTAGCAAGCCTCTTTAATTCCGTCATCTAACATGGCAAGACCCCGGAAATGTGGAGCGGGAATGAGGTGGTACTGTTTTTCAAGAAAGGTGATAAAACCCTCTTGAAAAACCACAGACCAATCTCCCTCCTGAGTCACGTGTATAAGCTGTTCTCAAGAGTCGTCACGAACCGTCTCGCCAGACGACTTGACGAGTTCCAGCCCCCAGAGCAAGCCGGCTTTCGATCAGGCTACAGCACCGTGGACCACATCCATACTGTTCGGCAGATTGTGCAGAAGACCGAAGAGTACAATCAGCCGCTGTGTATGGCATTTGTGGACTACGAGAAAGCCTTCGACTCCATCGAAACCTGGGCAGTGCTCGACTCATTGCAGAGATGTCATATCGATTGGAGATATATCGAGGTACTGAGATGTCTGTACAACGCCGCTACAATGACTGTCCACATCCAGGACTGTAAGACGAAGGCGATCCAACTGCGCAGAGGGGTGAGACAGGGGGATGTAATATCCCCGAAACTGTTCACCAACGCGTTGGAAGACGTTTTCAAAACGCTGGATTGGACTAGGTATGGAGTCAATGTAAACGGCGAGTACATCTCACACCTTCGATTTGCCGACGATATCGTCATCATAGCAGAGACGCTGGAACAACTCACCGAAATGCTGCGTAGCCTAGGCGAGTCTTCCCGGTGTGTCGGTCTCGGTATGAACTTGGACAAGACCAAGGTCATGTTCAATAGGCATGTCGTGCCGGGACCGATATACGTCGAGGGGAAACCTCTCGAAGTTGTTAGTGAATATACCTACCTAGGACAGATAATACAAGTCGGTAGGAACAACTTCGAGAAGGAAGCCGATCGAAGAATTCGCTTGGGATGGGCAGCATTTGGCAACCTTCGTCAAGTCCTCAAGTCGTCTATACCGCAATGTTTGAAGACGAAAGTCTTCAACCAATGCGTCTTACCTGTCATGACATACGGTGCCGAAACGTGGACACTAACTGCGGGACTAGTCCACAAATTCAAAGTCGCTCAGCGTGCTATGGAGCGAGCTATGCTCGGAGTATCTTTGAAGGATAAGATCAGAAATGAGATTATCCGGAAAAGAACCGGAGTCACCGACATAGCTTGCAAAATTAGCAGGCTGAAGTTGCAGTGGGCTGGTCACGTACGTCGTAGGACCGATGGCCGTTGGAGTAGACGAGTCCTAGAGTGGAGACCGCGAATCGGCAAGCGCAGCGTAGGGCGCCCTCCAGCCAGGTGGACCGACGACCTTAAGAAGGTGGCGGGCACCAACTGGATGCGGAAGGCGGAGGACAGGGAGCTTTGGCGCACCTTGGGAGAGGCCTATGTTCAGCAGTGGACAACGATTGGCTGTTGATTGATTGATATAAGATATATATATATATATATATATATATATATATATATATATATATATCTTAAAACATTTATATCTTAATAATATTCATGAAAATATTAAGTTTTAGACAAATTCTGCTTGAATATATTTGTGTAGTACTTTTTAAAAAAATTCTACAACTTCATTTTCATGAATAACTTTTTAATTCAATTTAGAAAATTGAGTCATTGTAAGTTTGCTTAAAGACCTCAATTTTGGAGACTACATTTTTCTACTTAACTTTGTTAGAAAGTAAGAACAAAAGGGTTAAGGAAAGATGAAAGGGCACAGATTCTTAAAGCTAAATATGAAATATACCGTACAAGGAAAATGATATCCATTTATAGTACATCAAAGTCCCATAGCTCTCAAAGGTCTTCTGTTTAGGGGAATGTTTAGAGAACATTCCAGAACGTTGCAATTCCAGTGGGTATACGATAAAAATAATTATATATAGTGACCTTAATTATTGCTTTTTTTACCTTTATTTTAATCGAATTTAAAGGTTCTTGTAAGAACTTCTTGAATATAGAATAAAGTAAGTAACAGAATGTGAATGTCTCACTGTTGGGCTGAGGCCACTTCTTTTTTTTTTGAGGAGAAGATGGAATACACGTGGCAGAATTTCAGTGAAATGCTGGTTTCCCTCACCATCAAGCACGAGATGAATTAGCCATGTATTGTACTACTTAAATGATTTGACTACATAATGTTATAATAATTATTGGTAACCCAATACCCAATATATTATGTAATAGCGTGACGTTCCTCGATTGTTTTGTTATGTTTTATATGAACGTTTAAATATTATGGGTCGTTGTTTCTAGTTCGTGACAATATTGTTATTAGACATATAATTTAATATAATTTGCCACAATTGTATATATTAATTTTTGCTGGACTTAATTTAATTCCAGGTCATTCTGGTAATTTTGAAAATAATACTGTATGCTCCAGCATACTTGCTGGAGGGTCAGAAGACATTCGTCCAGCGAAACATTTACAGACGTTTTGTATTTAGTTCAATGTGCTGATTTTTATATTAATATATAATAAATTTCATAAATATAAGTGTTAATGTATAGTCCTTTTAAATTGTTTTACCTTAAATAATAACGTAGAAGCTCCTACAAATATATCTTTAAAATTTAATTGCTTTCGTACCAAGACCGCACCGATCAATCTCCTACGTGTCTTTTCTATCTTAAGTGACATTGGTGAAATAATCTGAGCTCTATTGGCATTCCTGAACGCCATTAAATAATCATTAAGTTGAAGATTTCTGTCATCAAATTGATTACCAACTTTGTGTACTTTAATTTTACCAGCGGCATTCTACCGTGCGTTTATTGGTCTGGTTATACGATGGGACCTCTTTTTTATGTTGGTTTATAGTCAGAAGATATTTAAGCTTAAGTAGAATTGATTAAATGTTATATATTTGAAAAAAAAAATTTACTTACAGCTTGATTAATGATTCATACTTTGTTTTTTTGTTCTTTAATTTTATAATAATGCGAAGAAATACCTATGTATGAGATTTACCTAGTGTCTGAAATACAATCATGCCTCAAAATGTTTTTTTAACTACTGTTGAACAGCAATACTATGTTTATTGAAGACAAAAAAGTTCTGATATTTATATTTTAAAATCAATAAAAAAGTAAATACGCCAAATTACTACGCTTATTCATGATGAACATGATGATGTATTATATTATATTATTCGATACCTGAAATATAACCCTAAATCATACAACTATTTACTGCAAATGAATTTAGATACATGGATTGGATAAAACAAACGACATTTTTTAATGTGGCGTTTATGAAACAGGTGAGCGGACACGCGTCAGGCCACCTGCTGTTAGGTGCTTACCATGTCCCAAAGACATTGACGCAGTAAGAAATATTGCCTATTCTTTATTATGCCAATGCGCCACTAACCTTGGGAGCTAAGATATTATATGATTGCAGTTCCACTGGCTCACTGACCCTTCAAACCGGAACACCATAATACTAAGAATTGCTCAAATACGGTTGAGTAACTAATAAGTAAATGTTACCTATCCAAAATGGCTTGCAAAGTCCCTACCACCAGTAAAACCACAATCAGACCATATTTTAACGTAAAATCTGCAAAAACAGGTCACATTGTTATTTCTTGTAGGTATCGAATTGTTTAACCCAGACAAAATACACCATAGTTAAGCTTTGTTTAACGTTATTTGCATAACTATAGAACCTTATTCAGCTTAGCGTAACAACTTGACGAAACACACAACAATTTGTCATCAATTTCGTAAACCCTAACTGGTGAACCAATAATATATAGAATTTGAACAATTATTGTTATTAACTACACAGAAGCAAAATTATGCGTAAAACTACTCCCTTCTGCGTTTACAATACTAAGATATTAATTATTGACTTACTCGTTAATGAATAGCTCAATACATCCTAGACTGTTCATTAAAATAATTTGAATGGAAGCTACAGTGTTGATTGTTTACACTTAAATATAATTTAGATAATATCTATTTCACTTAATACGTCTGCTCTTCAAGCGGAGCACCGTTTTGAGGTTTTATTGAACACACTAAATATTTGATGTCAAGATGTTCTTAAATTGATGTTGAATATTGAATTTCAATTATTTAAATTACATAGTTTCATTATTATTTCAGAGGAGAGGTGTTCCTTTCATGTTTTTAGATTGAATTGGGTCTAGTAAATGTCTAATTATATGACATTTATTAAATAAAACAGACATTTTTAAATAAAACAAAAATTTGTATACACTTTAATATATATTTTTTTAACAGATGATTCTTCATTTCTTATTTGAACTAACAGAACAGTAACTTTTGAGAGATATGTTGTTTTAAATATTGATATTTAATTGTTTTATTTTATAGTACTGTATATTTGCAAAACTGCCTCGTTGGACTAGTGGCTTGATGTACGGCCGCAGGCCCGGAGGTCTTGGGTTCAATTCCTAGGTCGGGCCAATAAAAAGTTATTGGATTTTTCTGTCAGAAAATTCTCATTAGCATTATCTCAACCTGTGCCTCGGAAAACACGTAAAGCCGTTGGTCCTGCACCTAAACTTTTTCCGGTCGTGTTAGGTTGCTGTCCTATGGGAATAGGAGAGCTAGGGAATAAAGAGTGCACCTTTTTTTACGCACACACTTCTGCACTATAATATCTACTGCGCAACTGAGCCAGATTAGCCATCTGGCTTATCTCTTTTGAGATTGGCGGCCCTGGCAGAAATCAGTCTGGAGAATATTATTATTATTTGTATAATATACAAATTACATTTAAATATATAGCGTTTAAAAGCCTATTCTTACCTAAAAATAATTAAAAACAAACTATACATTACAAATGTATAGTTTGTTTGTTGTTTTGAAAAAACACGCCGTCTAAAAGATTGTCCTGTGGCGTTGTATACAAGACGCTGAAACTATTTAATTGGTTATTTAAATTTCGGAGTACCGATCATTTTATTAAAAAAAGTATCGTATATAAGGCAAAGATATGCTTAATAATTATTTCATGCTGTAAATTCAAAGTAATATTTATTCATTAGTTATAGCTTTAAGTTATCTCAAGAGAGCACAAATTATTTCATAAATGCTACGTACTATCGAGATAACACGAAGGACGTTGATCGGTGCGGTCGAGATTACAGCACTAATTTAATTTGGTAGACAAATGGAATACCATAAATTTCATCGCCTCCGAACATTTTCAACCGTGTTATGTAACATATTATAACATTTTGACACTTGATACATACTTGGGCAACGAGTCTTGCGTAAAGTACCATCCAGTACTTTATTTAATAAAATCTTTTATTTCTTGACTTTGTTATTGACGTCGAATGTTATTTGTTCCTTCAACGTTTTGTATAAAATTTAATATAACGAGTCTCTTGTTATTTTTGTGTCGTGCATTCGGGGGTTGTATTAGTATTTGGGGATGACAAACAATCTCAGTAAGCCGAGATGGCCCAGTGGTAAGAACGCGTGAATCTTAACCGATGATCGTGGGTTCAAACCCGGGCAAGCACCACTGAATTTTTATGTGCTTAATTTGTGATTATAATTTATCTCGTGCTTTACGGTGAAGTAAAACATCATGAGGAAACCTGCATGTGTCCAAGTTTCACTCAAATTCTGCCACATGTGTATTCCACCAACCCGTATTAGAGCAGCGTGGTGGAATAAGCTCCAAACCTTCTCCTCAAAAAGAGTAGTGGAGGACTTTAGTCCAGCAGTAGGACATTCACAGGCTGTTACGGGTCGGAAACAATCTCAACAAGTCCATATGAAATCAGATAGTGGTATTCGCTTTGACATGTAAATAAAAATATTTAATTATTTTAACGGTTGTGAGCCAATAACATTAAGTTAGATTTTGAAGAGAAAATAAAGAAAAAAAGTAACAAATACATTTGGATAACAGGACCCAATGTTTGCTCCTTTTATCATATCTTAGTAATTCATCGGCGGGTAAATTTGCAACACTTTTGTGTTTCGGTTTCAATTATGCAATTAGCGAACAAGTTTGGTTTTGCCCAAAGAAATTTAATAATAGTTTATAGTAAATGACAATTGACTAAATAATTTTTTCAAACTACAAACTTTAAATAAACTCCGCACTATATGGTAATATATTTTCAATGATCTCAAATTGATTAAAGGTACGAAACAGGAGAATCGACTTACTAAGTTGTAGGGTTTTGTGCAAACCCCTTGGGGAACTCATTAGATATTCTACCGCTAAACAGCGATACTTAGTATAGTAGTAGTAGTTAGAGACGGATGGCGTGGTTGGTAGATGCTTGCCTTTCACGCCGAAGGTTGTGGGTTCGATTCCCACCCAGGACATATATTTGTGTGCGTGAACATGTCTGTTTGTCCTGAATCTTGGTGTTATTATTTATGTAAGTATGTATTTACAAAAGAAAAATTGTATATGTAGTATATTAGTTGTCTGGTTACCATTGTTCCATCACAAGCTCTGTACAAGCGTAATTTGGGATCAGGTTACCGTGTGTGAAAAATGCCACAGAATATTATTATAATATTATTATTATACTTAGTAGCGTTGGTTCAAGTTTGAAAGGTGAGTGAGCCAGTGTGACTACAGGCAAAAATGACATAACATACTTAGTTCCTGTGGTTGGTGGCGCACCACTTACCATCAGGGGGCCTATTGGCCTGTCCATACCTACAACATAAAAAAAATACAACTAGAAATGAAAGTCACCAATAACGGAATCCTTTGGTGAAAAATTTACTACTTCAATTATCTTTTTCTTTGGACATTAACGTTCTTGGTCACGAACTACACTAACGATTGTCATTAAATGCGAGACGCGCGCGTTCCTTCCACTAATTTCTAATTGCAGCTTCTTAAACCTATTTAGTTCTCGTCTTTGGTACTGCTTTACTTCGCAACAGATCAATGACCTGTAGAGATTTATGCTCCAATTCGGGAGGTTTAAGTGAATCTCAGCCGTAATTGTATCTTTTATTATTGCAAGCTTAAGTTTTACTTGAAAGAGAAATGCCAAAATTTTGGTAATTATAGGCGTTGTTTTTTTTATGTACTTTTGTTAACTTAATCGTCTCAATCTTGTTCGGCACATTTGAGAAGTCACGGATAATTGGAAAATTCTAAATTTAATGAGAAATAAAATAAAAGTAATATTTGGTTTTGATTTCATAAAATTATCGACTTTAACGAAGTTGTCACGATGCTACGAAAGCTACCAAGATAATATATATTATATATAACACAACATAATATAAACATAATTACTTTTCAATGTGTGTGACTGTTTTTCCGATTTTAGCTTAACGTTTTATAGAATAATAAAGAATCTTTAACTAGAACTAGACTTTAGAACACATAATATTGCTTATTTCACTTGTGTTACCCACACAAGTGAAATAAGCAATATTATGTGTTTGTATGAATGTATATAAGGATGATGAGGAATGATGTGATGACCATAATTTGAGGCAGTTGACGTAATTAGTGATCGGTTATTGCCACCCAGTTTGCGTCTATATATTGTTATTATCTTTAATTATAAATTGTAATTAGATTATCTTAATTTTAAGAGTAGCTAAACTTTTTCGACGATCTGTAAGCACACCGTACGAATTAACTGTTAAACTTTTCCCATTACTTACCGTATTATCGCGGATGAGATTATTAAATAATGAAATTTCTTCAAGTTTAAACCTTGGTAACTATATGTTAATTGACGCAACGTAATGTGATTAGGTATTCAAAAGTTATAACGCAATAGCAAGTCCGTTTATTTGAGATCAACTTGCCTGTGTAGGCACCACACACTCATAAAACAGTACCCCTCATAGTGTTGCTGGGTTTTGGTTTGAAGGGTGAGCTGAGTGCAATTACAGGCAGAAAGAGCATAACCACTTTATTCCTAAAGTTACATGACTAGCAGACCATTCAAGATGTCGCTGAAACTGCTTATTTATTTATTTTATTTATTTAGGGCAGGACATTTAACAATACAATATAACACTGTTTTTTTCTGGGACATTTTTCACACCTACAACTAATTTGTAATATTTTATTGTATTAATGTTAATTTAATTGACCAGACACTGTCATCAGCCCACACCCTGATTTTTTATGTTGTAAATTTTATAATTAGAAATTTATAATCTGTATGATGAGTTTCATTAATGTAACCGTCTCGGTGGAACGTGCCCCGTACACACGAGAACACCGTGACAAAATACATACTCATATAGATAATTACACACAGAATCAGGACAAACAGACATGGAATTGGCGCTCGAACCGTCAAACCGTTCGGACGTGTACAAGTTAAATATTGTTATCAATGTTTCTTGTATGTTTTCTTCGAATACCCTCGCTTGTTTATTGGTTTTTGTTGTTTTCTGTCGTGACATATTATACTGGCTTTGTGTATGGATTTGGTTTTCCGTTAAGGATTGGTTTTGTTGTTTGGTTAAAGGTCTTTCATAGACCTATTTTTGCTTGTTGTTGTCGTTGTCGTTGTTGTTGTTTGTCATAATTTTTTATTGTTGTTGCTGTTGTGTCGACGATGGGCTTTGACACAGAATTGTCGTCCGACAATAATAATGTTAGGCGTAAACGCCCACTTGTGGGAGTCGCCCTGCTCGGTTCCAGCTCCGATACGGAGTATATTCCGGCTCCGGAGTAGAGCTTTCCGGAAGGGCACTCCAAAAGTTGTTTTGGACCCGGAGGAGTCTGCATCGGATGCCACGGGAGATCCCACGAAGCTGGGCGTGGAAAAACTTCGCGCGAAAGCTGGCTGTAACGCAGCCCTCATTTTAGAGGTGACGCAGAAATCCTCCAACTTAAAAGGAGGGTTTGTGTCAACATTGAGGTAGTCCACGGCCTCTCTCCAGGGTATTATTGATGCCCTGGCTTCCAGGACGAAAGCGGAGGAGACCGGCCGGCTTTGCGCGGATGCCTACGCAAGGAAATAGAGGACTTAAAGTCGGAGCTAAAAGCCCACCGCCGTGAGTTCACGGAACAATGGTGGTAGCGGCGAACGATTCGGTGGCCAACACCACGCGGAATGCGCAGGCACTTGAGGAGTTAAAGGTGTCCATAGTGTCTGCGGTCGGCGCAATAAACGCCCGCTTGAACGTCATCGAGGAGCGCCTCCCTCCCGTCAAGGAGCATCGCCCCCCCTTAGCGGCGGACAAGGGAGTTGATGCAGCCAAACGGTCCGACCTATTCCCAGGCGGCCCAAAAGGCTTTACCGCCCTTTGTATCACCCACACCCAAGCGAGTGGCCGCGCCTTTGCGGAAGCCGGTGGCTCCAGCCGTACCACCAACACCGATAGTTGGTCCCTCTGTCACCTCGACTTGGACGACACCGTGGCGGTCCTCACTCGCCACAGAACAGGTCCTCCCCTCTCACTCATTGAGAGGGGCTCGGGCTACGTAGTGGCGGAGTGGGGAGAGTACGCAGTTGTGGGAACGTACTTCTCCCCTAACCGCAGCTTGGTAGAGTTCGAGACATATCTTGGATCGCTCAGAGCTGCGGTGGCCAGACAGTCGCCGAAACCTATTCTGGTTCTCGGTGACTTAAACGCGAAGTCACGCGCCTGGGGCAACCCCGCTACGAACCTGCGAGGAAGGGCTGTCCAAGTGTGGGCACTACTCTCCGGCCTATCCCTACTGAACAAGGGGCAGGCTCACACCTGCGTGCGCCATAACGGGGGGTCCGTGATGGACGTCTCTTTAGCCACACCTGTCGTAGCACGCAGAGTGTCGGAATGGAGGGTAGAGGAAGAGGTGGAGACTCTGTCGGACCACCGTTACATCCGATTCGAGATCTCTACCTCTCGCAGGCTGGCGGAACCCCAGAGGGTGCCGACCACTTTGCCGAGGTGGTCTCTTGGTCAGTTAGACCGCGAGCTAGTCAAGGAGGCCGCCATTGTGCAACGGTGGGGTTCCGCGGGACGGAGGAAGGGTGCCAGCGTGGAAAAGCTGGCGGGCCGCATGAGCCGTGCCCTCAAAGAGGTCTGCGATGCGGCCATGCCGAGGACCCGTCGCAGAGCCCAGCGCCGGCATGTGTACTGGTGGTCGCCCGAAATAGCCGAGCTTCGGGTGACGTGCAATCGGGCGCGGCGGGCCTATGTCCGCTGTCAAAGACGCAACGGCCTCGATGTGGACCTGGAGGGACAGCTTTTGGCCGCTTACCGCCAGCTAAAAAAGGACCTGCAGCTGGCAATAAGTCGGGTCAAAGAGAAGGCGAGGGAAGAGCTGCTGGTGAGCCTCAACCGAAACCCATGGGGGCGAGCATATCGAGGGGTTCGCGGAAAATTCCGCACCCAAACTACCCCCGTGACGGAGACGCTGTCGCCGGAGCACATTCTGCGCCTGGTCGGGGAACTGTTTCCCCACCCAGGCGAGTTTGTCCCTCCACAGATGGCCCCTCACTCTGTGATAGAAGACATAGTGGCTCCACCATTGATCACGGAGCGAGAAATGGAGATGGCCCTCGGCCGCTTGAGGACCAAAAACACGGCGCCGGGTCCGGACGATGTTCCAGGGCGTGTTCTGTGCGATGCCCTGGAATACCTAGGTACTAGGCTTCGGGAGCTGTTTAACGAATGTCTGCGCAGCGGGCAGTTTCCGAAGCCTTGGAAGCAAGGGAAGTTGGTGCTCTTGCCAAAGGAGGGGCGGGCACCACGCTCCTCTTCGGCATATAGGCCGATTGTGCTGCTGAACGAGACGGGCAAATTGTTTGAGAAGATTCTCGCAGCTCGTCTCGTTCAACACCTCGACGAGGCCGGTCCTTGTCTCTCGGAGGCTCAGTTCGGGTTCAGGGCGGGCCGTTTAACGATCGACGCCTTGAACGCCCTGAAGACTTGGACCACGGAAGCAGTGGCCCAGGGGCAAGTGGTCCTAGCGGTGTCGTTAGACGTTGCAAACGCCTTTAACAATCTCCCATTCAAGACGATCAGGGAGGCACTCCGATACCAAGGGGTGCCGATCTATCTGAGGAGACTGTTGGAGGCGTACCTCCAGGACCCCTGTCCTGGGCGTATGGGCAGGAGGCGACGGGAAGTTGGTCCGTCGTCGGGTAGGCTGCGGCGTTCCATAGGGGTCGGTCCTCGGCCCAATTCAGTGGAATGTCGGTTTTGATTGGCTTCTGAAGGCACCCGTCATTCCTGGTATGGGGGTGTTCTGTTACGCGGACGACACCCTCATTACCGCGACGGGGCGGGACTTTGGGGAGGCGGCCCGCCTGGCCGAAGTTGGAACAACTTTGACCGTGGACTGAATGGAAATGCTGGGCCTGAGAGTCTCCATATCCAAAACGGAGGCTCTCCTATTCCACGGTCCACGGAGAGGCCCCCTCGGGGGGTGAGTATCACCGTCCACGGGACGGTGATCAAGGTGCAGGCCCAGATGAAGTATCTGGGCTTGATCCTGGACGGGCGATGGAGCTTCAGACAGCACTTCGTGCAACTCGGCCCGAAGCTCATCAACACAGCTGCCGCCTTGGGTCGCCTCCTACCCAACGTGGGAGGACCGGGATCGCTATATCGGCGCCTCTATGCTGGCGTAGTGAGGTCGATGGCACTGTACGGTGCCCCGATATGGGTCGATACGCTCACTGCTCACAACCGGGCCCTCCTGCGGAAGCCGCAGAGGGTCATAGCGGTAAGAGCTATAAGAGGGTATCGTGCGGTATCTTGGACAGCGGCGACGCTCCTCGCGGGCGATCCGCCCTGGGAACTCCAGGCGGAGGTGCTCGCAGAGGTGTACCGCTTCCGGGCCGAGGCGAGAGACCACGGCGACCGTCCAGGGTCGGCGTATGTCGGGCGGATCAGGGCTCTAGCCCAGTAAGCCCTGATAGCCCGATGGGAGGAAGATCTGAGGTCCCCCACAGCGGGCCTGGCGACAGTGGAGGCGGTACGTCCCCACTTAAATCGCTGGATCAAAAGAAAACTAGGCACGCTCTTGTTTAGGTTAACGCAGGTACTCACCGGACACGGCTGCTTCGGTAAGTACCTGCACAAGATAGCACGGCGGGAAATGTCACCTTCCTGCCACGAGTGTGGTGCACCAACCAACACGGCGCAACACACCCTGACGGAGTGTGCCGCGTGGCGGCCCCAGAGGCTTTCTCTGGCGGCAGTTGTCGGCGGAGACCTCTCCTTGCCGAGCATCATCAACGCGATGCTCGGAAGCGATGAGTGTTGGTCGGAAATGGTCTCCTTCTGTGAAAATGTAATGTCGCAGAAGGAGGCCGCGGAGCGGGAGCGTAAAGAGGACGCCGCTGCAAACCTGCTCCGCCGAAGAAGACTGAAGATTCTCCCTCCGTCGCAATAGGCGTCGCTGGGACTAGGGGGTTCTCAGTACCCTAGGAATCCCCATAGAGAATGGAGGCCTGCATACGCAGGTCACCTGTCAGAGCGTCGCGGTAGCATGCGCAAGCGATCCCGTGGCGTTCCTTGTTATGACGGAAAGGGTACCGCTGGTTTTTTAGTGGGTATCCGTTGTTCGGGGCGCACTCGGCGCCTCGGACATCTGCGAGCCCCACATACGCCCCCACTGTTCCCCGTGGGGGAAACGCGTAATGCGTTTTAGCAGCGTAAAAAAAAAGGACAAACAGACATGTTTATATACATAAATGTCTGTCCTGGGTGGGAATCGAAACCCTGCGGCGCGAAAGGCAAGTATCTACGAACCACGCCAATTGGCTCGCTATTTATATAAAGAAATATAAAGATCGACCAATAAAGTTCATATAAGTACATAATTCATAACGATGCGAGCAAATGAAAACAAGAAGTAAACTACATGAATAAATTAACAATTAATTAATATGAGTATAAACACCAACATTGAAAAATAAATTTGGAAGATCTACTCAAACTTAGATGACGCAAACATGACGTAAATGGTTAACAATTAAATTCTTAATTGGGTTTGTTTATTTACTTAGTTTTACATTAAGTAAAATCACATACGAAATAATTGTTGGTTCGCGAATGAGTAAATAAATTCTCATTACAAAGCTACATTGCCAGGATCATTACATTGAGTAAAGAGGAATACAGAAGTCAAAAGAAGAAGCATATAATGAGATTAATTTATTAAAGTTACTTACTTTATGTATATTTACAAACTACATATCTATACATATAAATAAAATTGAAGAGTCTGTTTGTGATTTCAAAATAACTGCCTCTTTTAAAGGTAGGTTGGCTATTTGCGATTTACCACAACCAAAACGATCATTTTTTTATTTTTGTCTGTCTGTTTGTCTGTTTGTCCAGACTAATCTTGGAAATGGCTAAAAATTAGAAATTAACATTACTAAATTATTATTAAAACAAGTATTTCGAGGTTCTGTTTAGTCTTTGTTTCATCAAAATCGGTTGAGTCTATCAAAAGATATAAAAATTTAAGTTCACGTACGTATTTTTGTAGTTATAATATATGCTGTGAACAGAATCGTAGATTTGTATAAAATACTTTTTCTTCAAGCCATTTAAGTCACTATAAAATATATTAAGTTAAACTACAGGGATTCACAGTAAGTTCACTGATGATTATTAAAAGAATAATCATTAATCTAAAAATAAAAAACTCCATAACTTTACATTTTTCTTAACAAAATGATATTTCATGACTCTTAGTTTAAAATCATACACTTCCAAACAATCATTTATCCTTTCCTTATACTTAAGTGCGAGCGAAGCCACAGGCAATAGTTAGTATATAATATACAACAGCCGAGCTAGCTCTTATTCATACGAAAACAACGTTGGGCGTTTTCAGGATCAGGCGTACTCTATTTCCGTACACGTATTGTGTATGTAAATTTTTATGATCGGTATAAATTATATATATTATATATAAATTAATAAATACTATCTCGCAACTTTTCGCCGTTCTTCGAGTACGTAAAGACCAAGATGGCGCTCGATTGATAGCCTATAAAGAATATTGTCTTCATGAGTAAGAGCGTAGATTTCGAAGATAATTTGTCTTTTTTTCCTTATTTAAGTTATCGGGAAGCAATAACTGGAAAAGAAAAATGTACATATTAATGACGTTACTTGCGTAAAAAAGATCTGAGCTACCATAAACTCGCGCCCAATGAACTTGGGAATGCAATGCTTATTTAACGTGTAGGCTATCTTGAGATACTGAGCCGTATATTATTCAGAGACGGATCCAGGTATGAGGCTGGTCAATATTCAAAGACCGAAGAAATAATATATTTTTATTTAAAACACGTCACGATTATTTGATTACCCTGTACTGACTGATTAATGCATTATAATAATCTAATAAGAAAATGTTACGATTTCGTCATCATGCCAAATATGAATTACAACTACAAAGGCAATTTGCTGACGGCACACTTACGTACTCAAATAGGATGTACGCTACCACTATTAATAGCTTGAAATTAAAATAGCTTACACATATAAAACCAGGTGGTGAACACTGGCGAGTGGTCTACCACCAAGTTATCCAATCACAGTTTAAAATACCAAACTTTACTCAATCTCTATAAATGTGGGTAAGTTGATTACTGCAGCTGCTATTCGGTTAAAACATTTAGTTGCGGTAAAATTACTTTGTGGTCCCGTGCAATTAGTTGAAACCTTGTTTGTATCGCGGTTTAGTAGCTTAATGACGTCACAAAACTGTTGTTAGTATTTAGTATCACGTTGTTATTGATTATAAAATTATAACACCGCGAGGCTTATCTGTTACATACTGTTAATATACTTCATGCTTGTATTAAAATCTCCTAGTTCTTTTAGCAATATAAAAGTGTTGTGTTGGATTAAGTAAATAGTTAACTGAGGAAAGTTTCGCAACCATTCGAACCACGAGAGGAGCACAGCTCGGGAGAGGCCGCGGATGCGTTATATCAACACGATCCCGTAGCCTCTCCGATCCGCGCCGAGGACGGCCATGGCAGTGGTTTTAGTGGGTAAGAATTCCACAAAACCCAGTTCCCCCCCATGAATACCTTTCTGAATGTTGAATGAACGTTGAAACCCACTGAAAACCACGAAAAAGTAAATATTTGAAGCGAGTAAAATCATTGATCATTGTAGTGTGGAAACAATAGCTTGATTTTGTTTTAAATTTTAACTCATTAATCTCCTCATTAGCATGACACCATTAAAAAACTTATATAAGTTTCTTGAAAACTGTTTTGGATTTATAAACATGTATGTAAATATAATTTTAGTTCATATATTATATTCATTCATATACAAGTCATTTTTAAAAAACAAAAATATCTTGATATTGTGAAAATTAAATTCAGAATCATTGACATATTTTATTATGACATTGACTTATTATATATTGTATTATTAAATACTAATCATTGAATTATAAGTTCTTTATAATTTTAAAACTAGAGAGTTTTATTGGTTTAACCCACTAATACCTGTACCAGGACATCAGTCTAAATTGAATATTTTTTTATTGTAAGAAAAAAGTATTTTGTTTTTATAGAATAGCTAAGCGGACGAGTATATTTGCCTAGTGATGGTAAGTGGTCACCAACGCCCATAGAAATTAGCATTGTAAGAAATGTTAACCATCGCATACATCACCAATGCGCCAGAAGCCTTGGGAACTAAGATGTTATGTCCCTTATGCCTGTAATTACACTGGCTCATTCAACCTTCAAGCCGAAACACAACAATACCAAGAACTGCTGTTTTGTTGTAGAATATCTGATGAGCGGTTGGTACCTACCCAGACGAGCTTACGCAAAGCCCTACCACCAGTACATATTAGGCTACCTCTATAACTTTACACTACAACCAAAGTAGCAGTAGCTACAGGTAACTACATAAAATGGATATAATGCAATCAAAATATAATAAATGTATCCTTACCTTATCGTGAAGAATCTTACACGTGTTGGATGGAATTCTGCCACATGTGTAATTATGTATCAATTTTTTTTTACTTGGTGGGAGGGCCTTGTGCAAGCCCGTGCAAGGGTACGTGCAACCCACTCACATTTTCTAATTTCATTGGCATTATGATTAATGTTTTGCAGCCCTAATGCTTATTGGCGGTGGTAAGTACTAACCATCAGATAGAACATTTGCCCACACCCAACGTTAAAAAAAGAAACCAATCCACATTGGAACAGTGTCGGAGTAATCCTTTAAAGAGGATAGGAGTCATAAACCCCGCAATTATAGACTTAAAGTCTATTATTTTAATTCACTTTCTCATCAAAACAAGTACAATTTTTGTCAACATATACAATTCGCTAAGAGAAACATGTTGATTAAGCTACCCTTTCATTTCTTCCACTACATCCCGTTTTATGATACGTCATACATATTTAGTTGAGCGTTAGGATGTGCACATACGATTTTTGCTTAGTCAGACACTTTGAATACGTACCTTAAGGTGCTAGCAAACTATGTATTAAGTAGATGAGAGAATATATTGACTGCCTCTATGTCTCGTTTAGCTTATAGGGCAGACTCCAAGGTCCTGTCAGTTAAGGTGGTTTACATAAGAAATTAAGAAACATATTTTGTCTCGCGTTTCCTTGCACCTCATTTTTCCGATCAGTTAGGAGCAGGAAAACCTCTCAGTTCTTTCATTCTGACTGATCAGTATTTGTGTTTTGATATACGTTTATTATTATGGATAAGATTCATTAAATTATTCGCCGTAGTCGAAGGGTCAGTTGGAAACATTAATTACGTAAATATATTGTATTAATTGAAAGGTATAAACAAAATTATAACACAATATCGTAAAACAATAACGTTCAGAGGTGATCCTAACCCACAAAAAAGTTCCAGTTAAAATAGAAAAAAGCGCTGAGTGGAATTAATTGTTTTCATAAATAACATATGTACATAATATTTATTAATAATACATGTATAAGGTAAATATGAAAAATTACTTGGTGGTATGGCCTTATTCGAGTATATCTGGGTAGGTTCCAGCCACTCATCTTATTTAACATATCAGCAATACTTACAGTATTGTTGTTTTCCGGTTTATAGTTTGAGTAACTACAGGCAAAAGGGACATAACATCTTAGTTCCCAAGGTTGGTAACACATTGGCGATGTAAGAAACGGTTAATATTTCAGTGCCAACAGTGGGCCACGGTGACCACTTACCATCAGGTGGCCCAGTTATACGTCCGCCTACTTATTTAATAAAAAAAAGAAAAATATAGCTTAAATTCACAATTTGATACTTGATATTTCGTTGCTTATTTTATTAATCGATAATTCAATACACACGTAATCTGTCATTATAATTTTCGGATTTAAGCCAGCTTCCATTCTTGTTCCAATATGTTATAATTTTATTTTTTTAATTTTTCCGTTCTCATATCATAAACAACTTTAGGATACACATATTCAAGTACAATATCATCACCACACAATAATTTACTCATGCAAATATACTAAATATTATATTCTGAATATATAATATATAATCTATCTACCCATCCCAATTTTTCCTGCTTTCTTTACCTTAAAGTGAATCGTTGTTCCTTACGTTTTCCTTCCACCTTTTTTCATTCACCTCTCATCCTTCCACTTACGTTCCATTCTACGCTTTAATCTTCGTTACGGAAATAAATTTCCGTCGTTTCTTTTTACACATTCATATTTTATTAAATAAGTTGGTCATTTATACGTAATTTTTTCCTTAAAAGCTTATATCTATATATATTACATTTGCTTTTAAACATATATACTAATTAAATAGAATCACAGTTACAAATGTTTTCGTTTGTAAGCCACCTTATAGTATTTGGGTCAGACTGTCGTTGAGCAAAAGGAACGGAGAATTACAAAATTAAAATTAAAGAAAAACACATTATTAGATTTTTTTAAGAAAGTTGATAGTATTAAAAATCCGATTTACGAAAACAAATTTAGAGTAAAAATAAAACATTATTATTATTTAGGTGAGATGAAATTTTAGAATGATTCTGTTGACATTACATTTTTGTAGTTTCGACTTTTTAGCGAGCGGTTTTATACTTTTGTGCTTTAATATAAAATAAACATGGTCTGTAGAAGTTTTAGTTGCTTCCTCATTTTTAAGTTTCGAATTTTAAACTTTTGTATTATAAACGAACACTTAAAAAAAGTTGCTCCACATCTTTACTACATAATAGAAGTAATACTGCAGCTTGTAGAGTCTCACTGCTGGCCAAATGCGTTCTCTCCTCATGAGGAGAACGATTGACGCTAATTCCACGACGTTACTTCTAAGCAGGCCGTTGGATATATAGAGCAAAATTTCAACCCATACATGCAGGTTTTCTTAAAATGTGTTACTAGCGAGGAGATGAATTATAAGTACATACTATGCGAAACAAACAATTTGACCAGGCTGGCCCAAGCGACCTTGAATCTACTTTTTATATCCACTAAATTATATAGGTCACCAGTTTTAATTATAAAAAATTCTAGTGTCTTGGATTCTAATTACTTGGATTCCTATGTTTTGCTTATTTCGCATCCAAGCACTATATGAATTATAAATATTAGTAACAGCCTGTGAACGTCTCACGTCTTCAATCTTTTTATATTTCTCTGTACTCTATAAATAGTATAAAACAAAGTTGCTGTCTCCCTCTGTCGATATCTTCGCTTACTTCTTAACCACGCAACGGATTTATATACAAGTTTCACTAATGGACAGATTATTAAACAAAAGTACCACCTTTATTTACGTAGTTTTTAAAAAATTTGTACAAAAAAGCTAAACTACGACTGGGTTTTTTTCTAAAAACTGTTTTCGTACGCTTAAATAGCTAACACTGGCTATAGCTTAGGATATAAAGAAAACAAATTACTAGAAAATTGTAGGCATTATCCCAGGCCATCTCGGCTGTTTTATACTTGTAACAGCCTGTGAATGTTCCACAGCTGGGCTAAGGCCTCCTCTCCCTTTTTGAGAAGAAGGTTTTTAGCTTATTCCACCACGCTGCTCCAATTCGGGTTGGTGGAATACACATTTGGCAGAATTTCAGTAAAATTACACACATGCAGGTTTCCTTACGATGTTTTCCTCTACCGTCAAGCACGAGATGAATTATAATCACAAATTAAGAACATGAAAATTCAGTGGTGCTTGCCCGGGCTTGAACCCAAGATCATCGGTTAAGATTCACGCGTTCTCATCACCGGGCTATCTCGGCTGTTTTATACTTACAATAACTAATTTTATCATACCATAGATTATTAAAAACTTCTTAAAAACTCAAAAAAGAGTTTTCTTTAGACCCGATAGTTATATAAACTAACTATGTCCACGGTTTCACTCGCATCATAATTCAGAATGGCAAACCAAAAAGCGCTAAGGATAGGAGGATATATATACATAACGTAAACGTTTTAAATTATATAAATCTACATTCTTGCTAATAATATCGTATTTTGATGATTGTATACTCTATAATATATTCTGAGATTTCACGAACATTTTCTGTGGTGAGTTTTGAGTTTGTTCTTACAAAATAGAGCTAATGTTTACATTTACATTCGATATTGTTAATAACCAGTAAACTTTAATTTGATACTGTTATTACAATTATAACATAATATATTCTCACAAGCTCTTTGTAACATAGGGGTTAGGTCTTGTTCAATTAAAATTAGTGTTAATTTAATTCTTAAATGAACTTAAGTTATTAATGGTGATTAAAAATGGAAGAAATTCATTTATTCACCATAAGTAATTGTGAGGAAATTTGGCAATGTGTTTTTTTTAAATAAGAAAGTTGATACAGTGGTATGTGGGCCATGATGGTAACTTATTCACCGTTTAACTGGAACTCAACAATATTAAGTATTGCTGATTTGTGGGTGGTACCTACGCTGACGGGCTTGCTCAAAGCCCTACCACACAATCAAAATATATTTCGGGATTGATGAACGACTTGGAAACGCATAGAATCATTTTAATTTTTGTTTTTTATATTATTCCACCAACCCGCATTGGAGCAGCGTGGTGGAATAAGCTCCAAACCTTCTCCTCAAAAACAGGAGAGGAGGCCTTTAGCCCAGCAGTGGGACATTCATAGGCTGTTACGGTACGGTTTTTATATTATATTAAAGTCCTTTGTCTACGCAATAGAAAATATTACGATGCCACAGCGTTGTAAATTGTTGGCACATATTTTGTGTGTACATGTATAAAAGCAGGTATACTTATAATATTAAATGTTAATCGTAATTCTCAACTCTAGCAGCACACTTTCTGTTTTACGTGACCAAAACGAATGAATACAATTCAGTAAAATCCTTATTCAGTTTATACGTGCACAAATAACTTCGAATCTGATTTCTGGGCACGTACTCCACGCGGTCCGGGAGAAGTCGAGATGGTCGGGTATAAATCCGGTGGAAACGTTGCATATTTGCCAGTTTTGGTGCATGCGTTTTGCATTTTGAGTGTTGATCGAGTATTCCGCACGTCTTTCTGATACAAGATATAAAATCTCGGATTGTGCGATAATTTTGAATTATATATTATGATTTGATTTCATGCTTATCTTACTAAGGGTTGGCAATGTCCCCTCTGGGCTGAGACCGCTCCTCATTGAAGTAAAGATAAGGGTACGGCGGGATTTTCGTATGAAAGCTTCTTCGAGATTTCATTCTTCACTGTGGTACTTGACTAGGCTTGAATCCGCGAACTTCAATTACAAATCACGTGTTCTAGTCACTGGGCTACCTCTTAATTAATTATTTTGCTAGTAATTAAAAAATTCTAACATTATGTTTTTTCCTCTGCCATAGGTTGCGTTAAGTTGCCTGGAATAGATTGTTTTGTTAGCGATAAGGCCGCTTTTTGTAGATTATCTTTTTTTGTATATTATGTTCAAGATCCTTTGGTGTTGAATAAAGATTTGTATTTTGTTATGTAGGTTCATTTACGAATTCCTAATCCTATTTATTTAATAGCAGCGTAACACGTCTCACCAGCGACTATAACGCAAAAGGAGTAAAATCTACATGTTAGCCATTTTTATGGTAAGACGAAGAAGGTGTCATTCACACGAGTGAGAATAGATCAAGAACGAATAGTATGATGACATAAGAATGACATAGTTCGTTACGGAATGCGAGTCACTTACTCTAAAGGCCAGTAGATGTTATACATAAATGTGTGTCATATTCAAGATTTGATTGAAAACTCGACAAAAATATTACTTGGCAAAGGTCAACTTCTAATCTCCCTTACTCAGCGATACTGCTATTAATTCCTTTCCTGGATATAAGATCGGGCTAATGTGTCAACGGATGTGACACTCTACAAAAGGATCAGTCCCTGAATCATTAGTGTCGATCCATTAAACCTCTTACTATTAAATAACTAATTCGAGATAGCTAAATAGTGTTGAAAGAAAATCTATTACATTATTATGTACGAGCTATTGTTTAAGCGTGCGAAATCATAACTGGTAGCAACTACCGGTAAAACTGGATGTTTTGTGGCAATGTTAATAATTTGTTTTTTTTTTTAAATTTATAGTAAAGAGTTAACCATCTGAACTTTCAAAATCAAGCTCAGAAATATCCAAAAGGTATCCTAAATAAAGCTCAGAAATATCCAAAAGGTATCCTATCAGCCAAAGATTAGTTATAATAATGTTATTTTAATTTTAAACAGCTATATCATCCAATTAGCTGAAACGGTCAACTGGTAAGAACACACGAATTTTATCCGACGATTGTTGTATTTTTACTTATGTTTATAATTCAAATGCTGAAAAACCTCGTAAGTAAACTGATGAAATTCTGCCCCTCATCCGCATTTGAGCATCTTGGTAGAATTAGCTCCATACCTACTCAAGGAGGTATTAGAGCCGCACTGTGTCATTTACAAGCTGTTTTTTTTACATATTTAAATATGGTATTGGTAATAAGAATCAAAAAACAAAAAAGATCCTTTATTTTTTTCAACAACCCTAAATAAACATATAACAAAATAAACATACCATAAATATCTAACGAAATTATTACAGAACGAAGAAATAGTAGTTAAAATCAAATTTATCTAATTTCACAGCGTATAATATCCACTAATAATTACAACTCTAAATATAAGTTTATCTGCAATATTTCACTTCAAAAACACAAACTGGCCAACTGGTTGCAACGTGCTTACACGTCTGACGCAGCAAAAACAAAGCCAAACTGCTGAACTATCTCTCTGCACGTGTTTTCGTATAATTTTCAGCTTAAAATTAATGGAATACCAAAAATAATTCAGGTTCTTTTGCATTATTTTTATTAAGAAAGTACTTTAAATTACGAGGATATCATATATTTCTACCACAGTGAAAAAGTGAGAAGGATAAGGACACACGAATCTTTCATAATGATCCTTTACTAACCATGGTGCTACTAGGAATAGAAATATCGATTAATTTATGTACCAGAAAATTTAGTAAATATCATAAGAGGATTATACCAAAATATAAGAGATAAAATGAAGTACATAAAACAGGTAAATCTTGAGGCTTATTTATGTTTAAAATTAATCCCGTGCTCAGGGGTAAAGAAAACATCACCAAACTTCAATCATTTTCTTCAAAGAATCCTCGAGAAAAAGAGGCCATTGACCAGCTAATTAAATTTGTTTTTATAGAATAAGAAGGCGGACGAGCATATGGGTCACCTGATGGTAAGTGGTCACCAACGCCCATAGACATTGGCATTGTAAGAAATGTTAATCATCGTTTATATCACCAATGCGCCACCAAATTTGGGAACTAAGATGTTATGTCCCTTGTGTCTGTAATTACACTGCCTCACTCACCCTCACGCACCCTCAAATCGCAACACAACAATACCAAGTACTACTGTTTTGCGGTAGAATATTTGATAAGTGGGTGGTACCTACCCAGACGAGCTTGCACAAAGCATCAGAAAATGTATAGGCAAAAAAAAAAACATTTGTTATTAATGACACTATTATTATACTGTTTAATTACTTCATATAAAATTATTGTTTTTAAGTCTCATTTGATAGAACATTGCCGATAATTTTGAGAAAATATCAGATCTTTTTATTATAAAAAGTCAGATTCATCTGATAGTAGACATCTCCAACAAACATTAGGCGGCCGAGAAGTGATAGATTTTTGTTTTGATGTATGAGTACATATGTGCTTATCAAAAGATATAAACAGAAGAAATCAACACTTCAGAAACTCAATTTGTCATTTGTGTCGTGATTGTTCAATAAAAACACAAACGAATAATAATCTCGCGATAACTTTGTCGAAATTTTTGAACAAACTGACTATAAAAATCAGGACGTCAAATTACAGCAGAATTGTTAAACGACAAAAGTTATAGTACCTTTTTGTACATTTAAAGTTTCTTTCAGAGGTTACTCGTGGATATGTGGTAGGAATTTTAATAGGGACGTAGATAGAAAAATTTTCCGAACGAAAGAGCTGTCACATTAAAAGTTTTGAAATTGAAAAAAACTTTCTTGACTTCCACGAAGGGTAATATTTATGGGAAGATAGGAAAAATACGTTTTTGTTTTGTGAAGTTTTAAGACGAATGAAATCGTTTTCGGTTGAAATAATTGAAATTGATTATATAAAAGTGTCTCACTTTAGCTGCTGAGATAAATTACTTCTTTATATAAAATAAAATTACACCAAAAAATTTAAGCATTTGAAAATATTTAATTCAATCCATGCTAGATTACAGAAAAGTATTTTAACTCAAAATAAGTAGTATTAATATAAAGTTACGTTAGGTTAAATAATATGTTATTAGGTTATTAAAACTTTTTTTTTGCATAATAAATTAAAAATATATTTAATTTCAAATTTCAAATTTGCAAACGAGCAAAGATGGAACTTAAACAATAAATTCCTTTATTTAATATATAACGTCTGGTAAAATCCCACTACTGGGTAATGGCTTCCTACCCTTTTGAGGAAATAATTTATTCCAGTATTTTTCTCCAATGCGGGTAGGATACACATGTAGAAGAATTATCACCGACGAGCTCGGGATATATTATGAAAACTTGAAAATTCTGTTGTGATTGACCAGGTTTGAATAAGCAATATACGACTAAAGTTTCCGTGGGTCATTTAGACTCAATTAGAAGTATATCTGAACAATTAATACAATAATACTACACCAAACCAAAAAATCACAAACCATCATATATGTTATAGTTCAATGTTGTTTTGTAACTGTACTAGGAAACAAAAACAGCAATATGTTAAACGATAAGATGCTTTTGTATCAATATAGTTTATAAACATATCAGCTGCAAAAGGATCCGAAAAGATATAAAATATTAGAATAGAAGAACTAAAAGCTGGAACTAAACACGTAAATCTCTTTACGAAACAGTAAGATAACGCTGAGTTTGGAACTGTGAACATTTGCATTTTACAAAGTCTTAGTGTAAGCGGATAAGTATTTTTGTCAGTGATACTCATCGATCATTCAGCTTGTGAATTTATTTCAATGAATTGCCTTAACCAAAAACCTTTACTGAATCTAAGCGTGAGATAATGACCATAATTGTGATATGTTAGAAAATAATATTCATCTACAATATTTATAATATTTAAATAAAACACGCATCAAAATAGTGTATCACCGTAAGTTGATTTTTAATATTTCACGATAGAGATACAGATTTTTTACAAATGTATCAGTAAACCAAACGATCATTGGCGTAGGATAATATTTCGTTTGTGTCTCCATTTGTTTCAAATGCTTTTGAGTTTTCAGTTTACATTTGGCGGTAGGGCTTTGCGCAAGGTTAGGTACCACAGTTTGGGTTGGTAGCACCAATCGTATATTTGACTGCCAAACAGCAATTCATAATATTGTTGTATTCCGGTTTGAAGAATGAGCGAGTCAGTGTAGCTACAGGCACAAAGGACATTACACAGTGTCACTGTCTATGGGCGATAGTGACTATGTACCATCAGGTGACCTATTCGTACATCCGCCTCCTATTTTATAAAAAAAGTTCAAAGTGGGTCAAATGATATCAGGTTAGTCCACGTCGTATTTATACGTTTACGATATAAATAGTTGTAAGTAAAGGGGATCTATTTACAAAGATCAGTTTAGTTTTGAATAAATACCCCAGCATTGATAAGCATAATAATAGTATTACCCACTATGTCTTAGCGCTTGTAACGTATATGTGACTGTTTCCGCTATAACTGGAACCACAAATTTGAAATACAGCCTGATAGTGTCACGTAACTTGGATAAGGCAGTTCCACATTACATGATTGCATTTTATCTGTAGCTTAGGCATTTTAACACCTCAGTTGCATTTCTTTGAGTTGAACTATTTATTGCTTAAATTCTCTGGAAGTATTTTATATATATTTTGTCATTATTTGAGCTATTGTCTTATCTTCGTGATTGTAAAATTAGTATTTACTAAAAATATACGAACAGTTTATTCTGCGTTACTCTTCTTATTTAATACATTTTTTTAATCAGTGCATATAACAGGTTTCAGTAATCGTAATGAATGACAGCTCACTTCACTACTTTACTTTGTGTAAGCTTACATGGGTTGGTTACCCATTTACAAGTGAATTTTAGCCGAAGATTACGATTAAAATACCAGGAAAACTCTACTGTTTTTACTTAAATGATCTTTACAATTTATCAGCAGTGAAAGAAAATATGGTGAAAATATTTGCACAAGTTGGATGAAATTCTACCACATGTATTTTCACCAAATTTTCTTCTCAATATGCCCACTCCCTAGAGTGGCTACTACCATCTGTCCATACCTACGTAATTGTTATTCAAATTACAATGAACATATCACTATTTTATTTCTAATGAAATAAATTAACCGTATAAATATAATACATTATTTGCTCTATGATTTCAGATTAAATGTTCATGATACAAACTTACCTTTGAGAAAAACACGTAACAAAATTTGCTCTTATGGTAGTAGATATAAAGTTCAATTTTCCAAAACGGGCCGCGAATAAAAGTAAATGAAGATTGTTAGATTTCGTTCCTCCAAAATGATATCATGTTCAGAGTTTATGATCGCTTTTGTAGAGATATCGTTGGAAGGGCGAAATGATAGTCCACTATCGTCCTGAATACTGATGTTGTTTTTTATCAACGAAATTATTTGAGATTTTTTTTAGAATAGGAAGGCGGACGAGCATATGGGTCATTTGATGGTAAGTGGTCACCAACGCCCAAAAACGGTGGAATTGTGAGAAATGCTAACCATTGCTTATATCACCAATGCGCCACCAACCCTGGGACTAAGATGTTACGTCCCTTGTGCCTGTAATTACACTGGCTTACTCACCCTTCAAACCGGAACACAACATTACCAAGTACTCCTGCAGATGTTATACTTAAAAGCCTGTATAAGATTTATTGGTAATGATATTATACAGAGGTATTGGTTATTTTTATTTGTTTTAGTTAGTTTTCTTAAATTATAAAAGTAAATAAACATTATGTAAATATCGAACTCCTCATAATGGCTTGAGACGATATTTTCCTTAACGACAGACTACGAGATGAATTTAAATCAAAAATGGAACGGTTTGAACCAGCAATCTTCGGTTAAGATTCACGTGTTCCAACTAAACGCTGGTTGATCTAAATATTTCAAAAATGTATCGATACAAATTAAAAAAACTATTTCAACGTTAAAAACAATTACGCTAATGGAAAATAAAAACCAATCTCGAAAAGCGAATGAAATGTAAATAGTTAAAATTGCGTTTGAATTGTATCGAATGATTTTTGGCATGATCTGTACATGTGTATATATTGTTAGTAATTATCTGTGGACAATAGGTTTTTTTATATAAAAAGGTATTTAGACGAGCAAGTGTAGATACCACCTTCTTTTCATATATTCTACCGCCAAACCGAAATTCGTAGTATTGTTGTGTTCCGTTTAGAAGAGCGAGTAAGCCAATGGCACAAGGGACAAATCACAAGGGACATAACTAATCCAAGTTTGGTGGCGTATGGTCATGTAAGGAATAGTTAATATTTCTTAGGGTGCCAATTTCGATAGTGGTGACCACATTCCGTCAGGTGGCCTATCTGCCCGACCATCTAAATATAATATAAAGAATAATTAAAAAAAGTCCCTTACCTTTTTTAAAATAAATAGCAGACGCAGATTTAATACTTTCAGTGCATATTCAAAACTATTGCTCCTTGAAATAGTTATTGATTCTATGTAATCGAATAACCGGAGTAATAAGTTTCTGAACAATAGAACGCTTCGTTGATATAATACATTATATAAAGCAATAAGACGAGAAAGCTATTTACTTAGGCTTTGTAAACTATTAATACGATGTCGAGTCAATAAACTTACGATCAAATAATTTGATGTAGAAGGAACTACGGAAATTATTTTACTGGATTTCAAATTTTACGTCAAATGAGGCAGTTTTTTGTTACCAGCTTTTATTAAGATATATTTTAATATGAATACGCTGTAAATATTCCACTGCTGGGTCAGGCCTCATTTCTCTTTCAGGAGGTTAAGATCTTGATGCACCATGCTGCTCCAATGTGTTTGGATAGACATATGGCAAAATTTCAGTAAATTAGACATACTCACTACTTGAGTAATAAGCACTCCACGCATCATGTTGAGGTCCGCAATTTTATGCATGGCTTCTATTGAACTTTTCTTTTTTTTTCTTTTTTTTTACTTGTGTTTGTATTTTCTTTTTTCCTTGTGTGTGCAATAAAGTTGTTTAGTAATTGTATAATAATAATACACACTACTCGCAGGTTTACTCGCGATGTATTTTTTCACTACCGAGAATGAGATGAATTATAAAAACAAATTAAGCACACGAAAACTCAGTTGTGCTTGCTTGGGTATTAACACATAATTATCGGTAAAATTCACTCGTTCTACTAACGTAATATTGTACTTTTTTACAATGTATATAAAAATGAATGTTTGTATGTCTGTTTGAGATAAGAATCCGCTTGATTAACTACCATTAAAGTGGTAGAGTATATATGTATTTTTTCATGAAAATTTTTTTACTGTATCATCCACTATGTTGTAGTCGTGAGATGGTGCTGCAGCACTTACAAAGACAGGAGAATATTCAATATATTTAGTAATTCAGGATCTTATTCATTCAAAAACTTTTTGGAAGTGCTACCTTGGGTGTGTGAAACACACGTGAACACAAACCGAGGGATTTGACAAACCCCAGTCACACCTGACTTTAGAGCATGGCACTCACAACAATTGTCACCGCGGCCCACGCGTAAAGGGAAGTAAGTCATCAAAGTCTTGACGTTAAACTAAAAACGTTACAATCCATTAATAGATTATTATACTAGTATATAAATATCCCTTCGCAAGTTCTAAGTAATAATAGTAATAATAATAATATCCTGGGACATTATTCACACACGGCCATCTCATCCCAAACTAAGCCGAGCTTGTGCTATGGAAACCAGACAACTGATATGCTACATATACTATTTTTCTTTTTTAAATGCATACTTATATAGATAATTACACCCAGACTCAGGACAAATAGACATGTTCGTGCACAGAAATGTCTATCCTGGGTGGGAATCGAACCCACAACTTTCGGCGTGAAAGGCAGGTATCTTACCAACCACGCCAACCGGCTTGTCAAAAAGCTGTAAGTTCTTATTTTATTCTCCCGACAATTTGACTTGCTGGTAGAAACTACCATCGAACATAGGGCTCTTCCATGTTTCTGATTTATTCCTTTATATTCACCCAACTATTTATCTGGATGCCAAATTTGAACTTTCTAGGTCATCTGGAATTGGGTTCGAGTTTTGGTCTATAGGTCAGTCAGTGATTAAAATGACGATTTTTGGACGTTAATATCTAAATAACCGTTTGAGGTGTGTTTACAAAACTTAGAGCACATATGTATCAAGTCTCAATATATTAGCCAAATTTGACTTGTTTATGTGAAATAGTTTTTGAATTATAAGGGGGTCCAAAGTGGTTCCAAATGGTTCGTGTAATATATACACGGTGCTGCTCGCCAGTTCTGTTAGCTTGAACTTGGCTTGACACGCTACCACGTGTATAGATATTTTATAAATCAATAAATTATTATAATATAAACGATTTACAGAATAAACTTAACATTACATTATAAATTAATTCTTACAGTTTGCAATTCAATTACATATTTATATAATACTTTCTTCACTATAATACCAATTAATATTACTAATTTTAACATTACAAACAAACATGTCTCATTTAATTATAATAGATACTAGTCAGGAACTTTTAAATCAGATTTATTAGTTATTTACAAGTATAAGGGCCTCTGTCTTGTGTAATCTTTGTCAATGACACAATAAAGTTTGTTTATTGACTTCCTAACAACCGATATAAGAGGCTATACTGGAGAAAACTAATTTGCCCCTTCGTGTATAGATGGCATAATACTAACTAAAGGTAATACGAAGGTAAAGGGGCAATATGGACGGTATAATGCAATAGCTGACTAGCAAACTTATTTTCAGGGCGTTGAAAGTAAAGATGAAAGCAAATAACTGTATTTGTGGTAACAAATATACGAGGGAGTAAGTCAAAACATAGTAAATGACGTCATCATGAATATTAATATGGTGGACAGCAATTCTTTTTAGTCTTTTATCAAATTTTAATTTTTATGTACGCGTAAATTTACTAAGGTATCGTTGCTGATGTAAAGCTACTGTAGCTAGAAATACGTAAGACCTTCTGGTCTTTCTTTTGGTTTCTCTTTTGAGAAGCTCAAAGTTTGTTTGTGAATTTATTATAGCTTATAGTTTTTTTTCATATTTTCAAATGAGTTATATATATAGTTCGTATATATTCCACATATTTGAAACTTTAAGTAAAATCTATGTAAAAACTAAAGAGACAGTACTTGATATACCTGGTCAAAGGCTTCCTCTCCATTTGAGGCGATGTTTTAACACAAGCAGGTTTCCTTACGATGTTTTTCTTCACCGCCGAACACGAGATAAACTATAAACACAAATTAAGCACTTTAAATTCAGCGCTGCGTGGAAGCTTGGTTCAAGATTCACGGGTCAAGGCCATTTTGGCTATAAATACTTATTGATAATAACTTTTTGGGTCTCTAACGCATAATACGTTTCTTTGAAACAACTTTCGTTACACTTAATAAGATCTTTAACTGGAAAGGTCATATGTCGACTTCTGTTGTGTGTTCAACTAATCCAGACCGTGATTTACATGAATATTTATATGTTTATTCATTGTCTCCTCGTCGTAAGAAGAAAAAAGAAATATATAATAATATATTTATTTTAGCTACATCCAACTAAACAAAAATATTTTTTTCTTAATAATTTTTGTAATATAATCATAATGTTGCCATATAAAGGAAACAATAATAAAATCTCTTAATTTATATTCTCAGGGAAGAATATGGTGAATGTGCTGATGCTGTATCATCTAAGCAGGCGGCATATCGCAAGTGGATCAACGATTGCATTAGCGGGGCATCTAACATTGACTCACTGAAAGCAAACTATAATAAAAATTCCAAGTCCTGTAGATAGGCATACACGAGAGCGGATGCACAGCGCATTGTACAGATTGGTCACGACCTTGTTTCGCATCCTAGGGGCTGCCGTAGCTTCTGGCGTCTGACCAAGTCTGTGCAAAACAATTTCTGCCAACCTTCGCTGCCACCGCTCAGAAATCCGGACGAATGGCTAGCTCACAGTCCGCAAGAGCAAGCTGATCTCCTGGCTAAACTCTTTGCCGACAATTCCGTCATCGATGATTGTAGTGCGCTGCCACCTACAATACCTTCATGTGGCCATACGATGCCTGACATCAAAATCAGGCAACGTGATGTGCGTGCGGAGCTGCAATCACTTGATGTACGGAAAGCTAGCGGTCCCGATGGAATACCAGCCATAGTGCTGAAGTAGTGCGCAGCGGAGCTGTCTCCTGTGTAAACGCGCCTGTTCCAACTTTCTCTGTCTTCGGGATGTGTGCCGGAGGCTTGGAGAAGAGCTAATGTGCAAGCGGTTCCCAAAAAAGGGGATCGGTCTGACTCGGCAAATTATCGGCCAATAGCTATCGCCTCAGTACTTTGTAAGGTGATGGAATGGATTTTAAACAGCCAACTAGAGAATCGTTGGCTGTCAGCCTCGATATCTCCAAGGCTTTCGACAGGGTCTGGCACAGAAGTCTTCTCTCCAAGCTGTTGGAATATGGTCTGCCTGCTCAGCTATGCACCTGGATTGCCAGCTTCCTACACAAGCGTAGCCTTCGTGTTTTAGTTGATGGTTGCGTTTCACAATTCTATGTAGTGAATGCTGGGGTCCCCCAGGGATCTGTGCTATCTCCCACGCTCTTTCTTTTGCATATCAATGATATGCTCTTGGGAACATACATTGCTATGCAGACGATAGTACAGTGCATGGTGGATACCACGGATGCGCATGGCTGGGCGAGCGGAAATTGAGGAGAGGCGGAAGGATCTTATCATTGAACTCGATAGGACGTTAGAGCTCATCGCCAAATGGGGCTCAGATAATCTTGTTGAGCTTAATACCAAGAAAACACAGGTGTGCGCTCTCACAGCGAAAAAGTCAACATTTTCCCCTCTTCCCTCCCTCTGTGGTACTCCGCTGGTGATGCAAAGCAAAATCGCCATGCTGGATATTGTCGTTCGCTGCGACCTTAGTCCAAGGGATTACATTGAGGTGCGGCGTTTTTTCACGCCACAACAACTGTGCCTGCTGTAGAAAACACAGGTACGGTCTTGCGTGGAATATTGTACGCACCTTTGGGATGTCTCCGCTAAGTACCTACTTGAGGCCTTGGACCGGTTGCAGCGACGTGCCGTACGCATTATTGGCGACGTAAAGGTCACAAACACCCTTGAACCTTTACAATTGCGTCGTGAGATAGCAGCACTGAGCGCTTTCTATCGACTTTATCACGGCGAGTGCTCTCAGGAATTATTCTCTCTAATTCCTGCTTTCCCCTTCCTTCTTAAGTCCACGCGAGCTGGTTCTCGATGTCACCGCCTAACTGTGACATCAATTCCATCGCGAACAAAGAAATTTGGCAACTCCTTTCTTTGTCGCACTTCCAAAAAATGGAATTCCTTACCAGCTCACGTGTTCCCCTCCTCTTACAACCAGGGTTCCTTCAAACGAGGCGTGAAGAGGCATCTTGCGGGCCGGCAAGGCGAAGGCGGCTAGTGCAGAACGTTTTTCCCGTCTGTACTGGCCGTCGTCGCGTTTGGACTCTACTACCACTTAACATCAGGTGAAGTAGAGTCATTTGCCCTCCCGGCGAATATAAAAAAAAAAAAATAGTGTGGCTGCTAAGGTACTCAAGAGAATTGATGTGTAAACATGTAAACTCTCAGTCTTAGTTAGTTCATACCGTGCACCGATCTCACTCACACTATGACGCACTTACAATAACAAATCTTACGCTGACGTCAACTGACGCTCGAAATCTTACGCTTAAACGCCTGACGCTCGAATTAATAATAATAATAATAATAATAATAATAATAATAATAATAATAATATCCTGGGACATTTTTCACACACGGCCATCTGATCCCAAATTAAGCTTGTACAGAGCTTGTGCTATGGAAACCAGACAACTGATATACTACATATACTACTTTTCTTTTTGTAAATACATACTTATATAGATAATTACACCCAGACTCAGGACAAACAGACATGTTCATGCACACAAATGTCTGTCCTGGGTGGGAATCGAACCCACAACCTTCGGCGTGAAAGGCAAGTGTTCTACCAACCACGCCAACCGGCTCGTCTAAGGTGCGCCAAAGCTCCCAGTCCTTTTAATAATGAGCCAATTGGTAATCCTTAAGACACATGTTCTGCTTGTCACGTTTCAATTATTCCTGGAAATGATTAACAGGTTTCGTGAGCGTGACGCAGCTTATGTGAAACCACAGTTTCATGGTCCATGATACATTTCCTCTTGTCATGATTTCCATTCTATATAAAGTTTTCTTCCAATCTCGAAAAAATAATACCAGGAATTGATTATGTGTTGCGCAGAATTTGTCACGTTTTGGGTCGAGATATTAGTCATTGTTTTTATTTAGCCAATATTACGGGAGAAAATATTGTTTTTCAAGAGGAAAATAGATCAGTTTTGTATCCTTGGGAGTCCCTAGTAATTGGTGTACGAAGTTTGTGCTTCTTAGTGATTGTTTGATATTTATTATATAACTTATTTCGGTTATATGATTTTCCTTGCGTTCATGGTCATTATAAAGAGTAGTTTTAGGTATAGAGTAGGTCGGTAGGCAGGACTCTACTTAAAATGTCTGTGGTGTTAGATTTTAACGACAGTACACCGAAGTACGATTTTTTTTAAAGGTTTTCCAAAAAATAATTTTCATTATTCAATAACAAACCATAAAAAATCATGAGAATGAATTCATATGATATGAACATTTATTTCTCTCGTCTAGAAATATTTTTCCTTCAACTAAGCTTAAATTAATAATTTAATATTTTTTTAAGACTGTGAACTAGAAAGCCGAATAAAAAAGGAGAATGGAAACTGAAACCCACTTCACGTTTGACCATTGAACTATTGGGACTATTGAGTTTTATATGAAATGACTATCTATCGAGACGTTAAATCAAATACAAACAAACGTCCATTTTCTGACAAACTATTTAAAATAAAAATAACGTAACCTAATAGACTGACCCATCAAAGGAAAATCGAGAGGTCTAATTAACCCCATCTCGTTTGATTCCCTGAAAGAGTCAGGCGATGGGGCAGAAAATGCCAGGACCCTTGTTAGTGTCATTCCTTAAATTCGGATAATCCGCGTATTGACAATTGTTGAGGCGGGATCACGTCACATTATATTATTATGTAGATTATTTTTGTTTCGAAAAAAGTAGGAAATTTTTTGGAGAAATTAATCCTCATGCCAATACTAAAAAATACATTTATTTTTAATATGATAACACATCAATCAAATTTCGAACTACGAAGGTTTTTATAATAACGTCAAATCATCATAATTTGTTTTTTTAAATCATTTGAATTTCAACGTTAAGATAGTTACATATACTCTCATATTACTGACTTAAACAAAGTTATATCCGTAACATTATATCTCGTTACTCATATTCATAGTACAAACTATTGACACGACTTTGGGCTTGGGAACTATTCACGCTAAGTCCTTTGCAAACACCAAGTTTTCGACTCCGCAAAGTCAAGAAAGATGTTCTTGGGCAAGTTAATGAATTTCCTACAAAAACCAGCAGATAATTTTACATTTAACAATTAATAATCTCATGTTAGAATGAAAATTACTGGAAGTAGAGCTTTGAGCAAACTCGTCTGGGTAGGTACCACCCACTCATCGTACTTTCTACCGCAAAACAACAGTACTTGTTATTATTTTTGCGTATATCAACGAAGGGTAAGTACTAAGTTTCTTTGTTGGTCCTTACATTACAAACCCGTTACGCATTTAAATTATTTAGGTATTGTCGAATGAATATATTTCAAACTATACTACTATTTCTCCAATATAGCTACAGTACATTTTAATAATTGGATTAATCAAAGGATTGGATCAATCATAAGTACAGGGGCACAGAAACAATATAAGAAAAAAAGATATCGACCTAAAACCAATTAAGTGTAACACTGAACAAATTTAAACTAATGATGCTTGGTTATAAATAAAGATCCTGATATAAGATTAATCCTTTATAAATTGGCCGACCCGCCTTCTAAATGATTAGCAATACACTGTTACATAAAAAAGATTGTCGAATCAATAAAACAGAATTAAATGATTTTAATCATTATTCTTGTGAGCCTCTTTATCAATCCTGACTATTTTAGAAATTACTTGAAATATGCTTAAAGAATATATATCAATCTCAAATGTTTATACCTCAATGTTTGTAGATTAATATATTTTATAATATAAAATAGGTAATTTTTGTATTCAATATACATATATTTGTTTCGTCTAACTTCAACGGCTTAGTACAAATTTTATATTTAAGTTTCGCTTTTTAAGTTTACCTTTCTTGTAGAAATACAATTGTACGTAAAAAAATGTAATGGAACCGAGTGAAGCTCAATCACTCAGGTACTGTTCATTTATAGTATAACACTATACCACTTCACTAGATATATCCACTTTAATTTTACTTCCAAAGTTTCCATAGCAACTTCGCAGACATTCAAAACATTTTTTCTCGAATCCGAGTATCATAGATTATTCAAGATCTCAACCAATAGTATCGCATCAATGTCAAAGGTGTTTGTTTGTATTTACTACCAGTGGTTAAAATGAGCAATATATGTATTTATTAATATATTTTTTTGAAATCGTTGTAATTCACCACTGTCCATAGACCAACGACCTTGAGAGCTATTATGTCCCTTCTGTCTGTAGTTAAACTGTCTCACTCACCCTTCGAACTGGAACACGACGATACTAAATATTGCTGTTTGGCAGTCGAATATGTGATGAGTTTACTTGGTGGTAGGCGCCACTAAGTAAAAAACAGGAAGTAGAAGAGTATACTGTTAAACTTATCTTACAATTCCATTTCTGTGAATTAATTAAATTTAAATACCTTTAGAAAAGATTCCCAACTTTATTCTTCATTGTATAAAGGTGCTATAAGTTTTATTATTTCAAACAATTCATACTTGAGAGTTCACGAATGAAATAATTTTAGGAAGATAATTATTCAGATTAAAATGCGTAGCTTTAAGTTTCAGATTTCAGTGCTTGGCATCAAGCCAACAATGTATTAAACTTTATACGAATCATAATTTGTTTTGTTAAATCATTTGATTTTCAACCTTAATATGAACGTATTGGAATCGTTTTTCCTTAAAGATTATTCGGAGTAAGGTCTTTATTCAGCATTATACTGACCGATATTTCAGGTGGTTCATTTATTTGATTATAAGTACAAGTTGCCTTACTGTTAACGTTTTATGAGGGAAAGGTGTTTTAGTTTGTCTTGGATACATTGAAATTTAAGGTCCACTGATCATGGCCTACATGTTGATTATATTTTGAGATTAATGGACTTCAACGCTGTTTGATAACCATGACAGCACACATCAAGTTATCATTAGCTCTGTTATACCATCCATTCTGTTATACCGCTAGATGGCCTTACGTCATATTTAATCCTATACCATTCGACTTATAAAAATAGAAATTGCTATACATATCTGATATCAATATAGGTATCTGAGTGGAGATAATTTTCTATTACTTTAAAAAACAGAAGTACTTGATATTGTTGATTTTCGGTTTGAACGGTAAGTGAGCCAGTGTAATTACAGGCACAAGGGACATAATATCTTAGTTCCCAAGGTTGGTGGTGCATTGGTGACGTAAGCGATGGTTAACATTTCTTACAATGCCAATGTCTATGGGCGTTGGTGACCACTTACCATCAGGTGGCCCATATGCTCGTCCGCCTTCCTTTTCTATTAAAAAAAAAAATTTCTCATCAAAGTCAGATTCGCCTTTCGGACGTCGTTGAGCGAGGTTGTGTTTCTTACTGCAATAAGATTGTTCGAATTGATGAATAAACGACATCTGGCTTTGTAAACTGGTTTTGTTATCTCTAATGCGACACATATGGACATTCTTGCTTAGTATATGGACTTTTGTTTCGCGTATTGATTGGTTTTGTTGTTTTGAATTAGGTCTTTATAGACCTTGTTTTTTGTTATAGTTGGTTGTTTTTTTTTTTGGGTCGTTCGATTTCGATTTTTGTTTGTTGTTTTCGGCAATGGATGTCGACACTGAGCTGTCGTCAGATGCCTTGGTTAGACGAAAGCGGTCTTATGGCCTATCAATTTTTAATTCCGACTCCGATACGGAGACGGAGTCGAGGTTGACTGCGAAGAGCAATTCTGCTATTCCCGGTAAAACGTCGTCTAAGGGACGTGGTAGTGGCCTCGCTCGGGCTAAGGCAGAGCTGAAGGCAAAAGCCACCGAGGCAAAGGAGGAGGCTTTTGAGCGCTCGCTCCGAAGTCGGGCATTCAAAAAGGACTTGCCTAAAATAGTGCTGGACTCTGAAGAATCTACTTCATCAGAGGCTCAAGTAGAGGATCCCTCTAAGAGAGCTGCGTGCGAAGGCTGGTCAATGCGGCACTTATTCTGGAGGTTGCCCAGAAGTCCAGCAATTTGAAAGGTGGCTTCATCAAGAAGCTGAAGGAATCGGCAGCTTCTCTCCAGAGCATTGTGGATGCTCTGGCTTTAAGAACCGAGGCGGAGGAAACCCGTCGGCTTCGCGCCGACAATAGCCGTCTCCGTAAGGAATTAGAAGGCCTTAGGTCAGAACTGAAGGCCCATCGCCGCGAGTTTAACGAAATAAAGACCACGAATGCAGCAGCAAATGAGTCAGCGACTAATTTAAGTGACTCGCAGGTTGTGGAGGAGCTCAAAGCCCCGATTATTTCCTCAATCGGGGTTTTGCTTAACGCTCGGCTAGCAGGGATTGAGGAGCGCCTCCCCCCTGCAAAGATTCTTCGTCCACCTCTAACGGCGGATAAAAGGCCTGCTGTGATGCAGAATATAGCACCAACCTACGCACAGGCGGTCCACCTGGCCCCACTGCTGAAACCCGCACCGGCACCTAAGCGGGTGACTCCAGCCGCCACGCAGGCATCGATCGTTGCCCCATCGAGCGTTATGATTGTGCCGGAAAGGATTCCGCCACAAGTGGTCCAGGAGACGTCCTGGTCCACAGTGGTGAAAAAGGGAAAGAAGGGGAAGAAGACTGATACTCCGGCAGAAGTCACCGCCTCAGCCACACCGACAGTGTCCAAGGTGCCACAGGTGGTCAAACCTAAGCTGGCAGCCCCTCGCACGCCTGCAGTAATCGTCATATTGAAGCCGGAGGCGCAGGAAATGGGCGTGACTTACGCCCACATCCTGGAGCGGGCCGAGCAAGGCGTTAAGCTCCAGGATCTAGGGATCTGCGGTGGACTCAAGGTCAGAAGGTCGGCAACGGGAGCCAGGGTCTTGGAACTCCCGAAGGCACAAACAGAGCAGGCGGAGAAGCTAGCCGTGAAGCTGCGCACTGTGCTGGATGGAGTGGCCAACGTTGAGTGGCCTGTGAAGCGGGTGGACCTCAAGGTGACGGGTCTCGATGACTCCGTCACAATAGAGAAGGTGGTGGCCGCAGTAACACGCGCAGGGGACTGCTCCCTAGAGGTGGTTAGGTGTGGGAATATGCAACGTGGTCCCGGTTGTATGGGGATGGTCCGGGTGACGTGCCCCATTACAGCAGCGAAAAGGCTGTCCGAAGCTGGTCGCCTCCTGGTTGGGTGGAGCTCGGCTAAGGTGTGCGTGCTGGAGCAGCGCCCTTTGCGCTGCTTCAAATGCATGGGCCTTGGTCACACTAAGGCGCTCTGCCCATCTAAGGCGGAAAGAGGGGGACTTTGTTACCGGTGTGGTGTCGAAGGCCACAAGGCAGATACCTGCACCGGAAAGTTGTGCTACGCTGTATGCACAGATGCCGGTAGGCCTTTCGGGCATGTAATGGGGTCAGGAGAGTGTAACCCACCGATCACAAAAGGAAAAATGGTCTTAGGCACCCAGACCACTGATAACGTCGGACGGTGCCAAGCTGAGGAGGAAGCTGCCATGTCATCATGAAAGATAAGCTAAGCTTCCTCCAGACGAATGTCAATCACTGCGCCGGGGCTCAGGACCTGCTACTGCAGTCCATGGTGGAGTGGCAAATTGACCTGGCTATGGCCTGCGAGCCCTACTTCATCCCTTCCCTACCTCACTGGGTAGGGGATTTGGATGGCACCGTGGCGATCCTCATTTGGAGCGGAACGGGTCCCACCCTCTCACTCATTGAGAGGGGCTCGGGCTACGTAGTGGCGGGGTGGGGAGAGTACATATTTGTGGGAACGTACTTCTCCCCTAACCGGGGCCTGGCGGAGTTCGAAATCTTTCTTGGCTCTGTCAGAGCTGCGGTGTCCAGGCAGTCGCCGAAACCGACAATGGTTCTCGGCGACTTTAATGCAAAATCACGTGCCTGGAGAAACCCTGCCACGAATCCGCGAGGGAGGGCCGTCCAGGTGTGGGCCCTACTCTCCAGCCTGTCTCTACTTAACAGGGGGCAGGTGCACACCTGCGTGCGACAGTAGGGAGGGTCTGTGGTGGACCTATCGTTCGCCACCCCTGTCGCAGCACGCAGAGTAAGGAACTGGAGGGTAGAGGAGGAGGTGGAGACTCTGTCGGACCATAGATACATCCGATTTGAGATCTCCAACTCCTGCAGGCCAGCGGGACCACTGAGGGTGCCAACCACGCTTCCGAAGTGGTCTCTTGGCCAGCTAAATCGTGAGCTGGTCAAAGAGGCTGCCATCGTGCAGCGGTGGGTTTCAGCGGGATGGAGAAGGGCGCTAGCGTAGAAGAGATGGCGGGCATCATGCGCAGTGCTCTAAAGGAGGTGTGCGATGCGGCCATGCCGAGGACCCGGCAGAGGGTGCCGCGCCGTCAGGTGTACTGGTGGTCGCTCGAAATAGCAGAGCTGCGGGCGACATGTAACCGGGCGCGGAGGGCATACGTCCGTTGTCGCAGGCGCAACGGCCTCGACACGGACTTGGAGGGACGGCTGTGGGCCGCTTATCGCCAGTTGAAAAGGAGCTGCAGCAGGCGATAAGTTGTGCCAAGCAGAGAGCAAGGGAGGAGCTTCTGGTGGGCCTGAACAGGGACCCGTGGGGGCGCCCGTATCGTGGTGTGCGAGGGAAGTTCCGTACACAAGGCATTCCTGTTACGGAAACGCTACCGCCGGATCTTCTCCTGCGCCTGGTTGGGGAATTATTTCCTAACTCAAGCGAGCACGTCCCACCAAGTATGGCCCCTCGCTCCATGACACATGACAATATGGCTCCACCAAATATCATGGAGCGAGAGATGGAGATGGCCCTTGATCGACTGAGGGCCAGAACAGCGCCGGGTCTGGACGGAGTTCCAGGGCGTGTTCTACGTGACGCCCTGGAGCACCTAGGAGGGAGGCTTCGGGAACTGTTCGACGAGTGTCTTTCTAGTGGGCAGTTTTCGAAGCTGTGGAAGGAAGGAAAGTTGGTCCTATTGCCGAAAGACGGGCGCCCACTAAGCTCTTCCTCGGCATACAGGCCAATTGTGCTGCTGAATGAGACGGGCAAACTCTTCGAGAAGATTATCGCTGCCCGTCTTGTTCAGCACCTCGAGGAGGTGGGACCGGGTCTTTCAGAGGCTCAGTTCGGGTTCAGGGCTGGTCGATCAACTATCGACGCCCTGAACACCCTGAAGACCCGGACCATGGAGGCGGTGGCCCAAGGGGACGTGGTCTTGGCGGTATCGCTGGATGTGGCGAACGCCTTCAATAGTCTTCCTTTCGGGACAATAGGAGAGGCGCTTCAATATCACGGGGTGCCTTCCTATCTCAGAAGGCTGTTGGGGGCATACCTCCAGGATCGGGTGGTCCTCTGGGAGGGGGGCGATGGGCGACTTGTCCGGCGTCGAGTAGGCTGCGGCGTTCCACAGGGGTCGGTTCTCGGCCCAGTCCTGTGGAACGTTGGCTTTGACTGGCTCCTGCGGGCACCCGTCCTTCCCGGGATGGGGGTGCTGTGCTACGCGGACGAAACCCTCATCACGGCGACGGGACGTACTTTTCAGGAGACAGCCCGCCTGGCTGAGGTCGGAGTGTCGCTCACGATGGATCGAATCAGGATGCTGGGCTTGAGGGTCTCTGTAACAAAAACAGAGGCCCTCCTATTCCCCGTTCCACGTCGAGGTCCCCCTCGAGGAGCGCCTATTACCGTCCAGGGAATGGTGATTAAGGTGCAGGCCCAGATGAGGTATCTGGGCCTGATTCTGGATGGAAGATGGAGCTTCGGGCAGCATTTTGTCCAACTCAGCCCGAAGCTCATCAACGCCGCTGCCGCATTGGGCCGCCTTCTACCCAACGTAGGAGGGCCGGAAACACCTTGCCGGCGATTATACGCTGGTGTGGTGCGCTCCATGGCGCTGTACGGTGCACCCATCTGGGTAGACGCTCTCACTGCTCGTAACAAGGCTCTTCTTCGGAGACCACAGAGAGTCATAGCGGTGAGAACGATACGTGGTTACCGTACAGTGTCATAGACGGCAGCGACACTTCTCCTACCCTATCGTCGGGACGTCACGGTAGTATTCACAAGCGAACCCGTGGCGTCCCCCGACAAGACGGTGTGGGTATCGCTGGTTTTTTGGTAGGTATTCCGGCGCTTTCAGCGGCGACGAGCCCCACATACCCCCCCACTTCAAGTGGGGGAAACGCGTAAATGCGTTTTTCCAGCGGAAAAAAAAAGACGACGACGGCGTTTTCTCAGCCTTCCCACAGTCCTGACGCCCGGGGCTTAAACGGTATACGGTACAACCCTGGGGATTCATAAGGTAGGAGCCTTGCGTATCATTTTTCAGATGGCTTTGAGGAGGACGTCAGCCGAAACAACCTCGTACTGCCACACGCATACTGGTACGCCTTAGCGTTTGAAAATTTCAATAACCAAATGTATATAAAGTTCTTTCTAGAAACTTTCATAACGTATTATATATAAATTCAATAAATGGAATAAATTAAATATTGTTTATTCTTTTATTTATTTATTGTTTAAAAAAAACAACCAGTTTATTTAATAACTAAAAAATTTACGTACGTGTTACAATCAGATTTAGATTAATTACTGTATGAAAAGAATTTAAAAATACATTTTATGAAGCAAAATAATCAATCAATTAATACCGTATAAAATCATAACAAATACCAGATAATTACTATTTTATCAAAAATACAAAATTAGAAACCCTACACGTCTTAATTTCAAATATGTATAATTATATATTCTGATTTTATTACATCGACCGTGGTAAAATAATTAATATTAATAATGTATACGTCCTATTTTTTAGGGATGTCATCGTAACTTATCGACAATCGACGTTTGTTTATTTTTAATTATTATTATATAAAATAACGAAAATTCAAATCATTGAATGATAAATGGTTTATTCGATTTAAAATATGTGTGGGTATATGTTTGTATTTTTTTTTCGTTAAGCGGTAATATGATATGTGGATTCCTCCATTTTCTGAGGTTAAAATTGTAGCCTTTTGGACTATACACTACTGTAAAATAACATAGTATTAAGTCTTTGAAATAGTAAAAATAAAACTTTAATTTGAACGAAGGACTCATTTTTTAAAATTAGTGCCAATAATCCTTTATCGTCATATTTATCTTCGTCGTTGCTTTTTAAGTAATTATAAAACTACGTACGACACAGCCAAATAAGTTTTTTTATAAAATAATCCACGGTATAATCACCTCAATGAAAATAATTATATCATTAATACATTACGTCGACATTCTACAGCACATTACTAAATTATAAAATACAATTATCCATAACTTCACACTTGTCTATAAATTTCTCATTGTAATACATCCGTCACCATCATGTTGAAATATTTATTTAAAAAACTTGAAGATCCAAGGTTTCCTTTACTTGGCCCGAATATTCGTGCTCTTAAATTTTGGGGATTAATTCTACCAAAAGAAACATCAATGAAATTCTTATATATTTTCCTCCATATAACTGTGATAGTTTTTACAGCAACTGAATATGTGGAAATATGGTTCGTCAAAGATGACATGAGTTTACTTTTAACGAATATAAAAATAACTCTATTAGCAACTGTGAGTGTTAGCAAAGTATCTAGCTTTCTGATATTTCAAAAGAAATGGAATAAGATAATTGACTACGTGAACAGAGCTGACAAAATCCAGAGAAACCGTGATGATCTTAAAAACAATATTATAGAGAGATATACGAAGTATAGCAGAAAAATAACTCTTAGTTATTTCATGTTAATGTATACTACTGTTGTTTTTGTTATCAGTCAACCGATTTATAAATACGTATTCTCTGAAACGTATAGGGAGAATATTAGAAACGGCACGGAAAATTACGCTCAAGTCGTCAGTTCTTGGGTGCCTGTTGACAAAAATACTATCAAGGGCCACATAATTGCTTGCTTTTATCAGAGCTATGCTGCAATTTATGGGGGTGGATGGATAACTTCTTTTGATTCGAATGCTATTGTCATCATGGTATTCTTTAAGGGGGAACTTGAAATGTTGAGGATTGATAGCAGTAACATTTTCGGTTCAGCTGATTTTGTTTTGAGTCATGAGGAATTTCAGTTTCGTTTGAAAGACTGTTATAGACGTCACCAGGAATTGATAAAGTAAGTTTTTTTCGTTTCCTAACATTTGTATATAATAAAAATAACAATGTTTAATCATAAAGCATTAGAAACAATAAAACATCTTACTGCTAAAATAAAACATTATAAAAACGTTGCGGAAATTGGTGACGATACAATGCGATACGTTAAAATTAAAAATGGAATAAATAAATATTTAAAATGATAACTTTAATTTTAAAAACAATATATCATATGCAAAGGAAACTATATAAAATCACCTGGGGATATCTACTTCACAAGAATAAAGTTTAAATCGTTCAAATCGGTTGAGCTGTTAGAAAATAATCAGTAAACATTGAAAATTAAAAAAAAAACTTTTCGATTAAAATATACGTGGAACCTATATAACCTCATCCTTTTTATGGAGTCATTCAAAAATATATCAAATTTAATACCCATAAAAATAAACAAATATAGGCATGACTTAAAGTACTGTATGTAGTTTAAATCGTGATCTCGTAAAGCGTGAAGCTCTTAAAAATATTATTAAACAAATATATTTTACTTGCGCATTAAATAATATTACACCGTATATTTAACCGTGTTAGTTATTTTCTTAAGCTACAGAATAGTTCGTGTCATGACTAGTTAACATGGATTCTAGTTTACTTTAGATCCTTAACTCTTAATCCTTAACTAGCTGAAATCTTAAGTTGTTCTTATTAAAATTTTACCAGTTTGAAACTCTCAAAGATTTCTCATTTATGTCAATAACCTTTTCTAAATTAGTTCAACTTCATCAAAACACCTTAAGATCACAAGAAACTATAAATGTTCAAATAAACCTTACATAAATCTAATGAACTTCGAATTTCTCACATCTGTAGAAGTCATAAACTCAAAGGAAATTTATCACTCAAATGTACACTTTCACAGTTACTGTGCAAGTTAAATTGACTCTTAACTCCATTTCGCATTTTGAACGTATATATCGCATAACCATTTAACCAAATGTGATCTTTATCTGATAGTAATACGTGATAATATCGCTTGGATACCTCGCAATATTCCATGTTAATATAATTTTATTTTGATGCCTCAGTCCGATAATTATTTTGTTGTGTAAAATTCGCACCGTTTTGCGGTTCGTTGCTTACAATAATACGTAGTATAATTAAAAGAATGCATTTTTTCATATTAAATTCGACATTCATATATCATAATTAAATAATGAATTAATATAATTATAAAATGTGGTATTTACGTTATATGTGTTTTCATTAATATTGCATGCTTTTAAGTTATTTTTTTTTATGTAATGTTAAGTATGATAGTTTCCTTTTCCACAGTTTCATCCCTTTATATATCATATTAATTCTTAACTTTCAATATGATTGAAAATCATTAAACGGATATGAATAAAGATTAAAAAAATTAAAGTTATCAAATCAAATTGTTTGTATTTAAATATAACTTGAAAACTTATCAATCGTCAAGCGCTACCACCATAATTCAAGTTATGCTTAGCTATTTACATTATTAATTTACTTTGATAATATATAATTTTTAGTTGCTATTTAATATTTTGTCAGCGAATTATCTCATATTTCGTCCGAATATTTTAGTCTGAGCAGATATTATCTAAGAAATGCTTACGTGGCCTAGATTACTTTTTTTATGTTATAGTTATCGGACGGGCAAATGGGCCACCTGATGTTAAGTTTTCTCCACCGCCCATAGACATTGGCGATGTAAGAAGTATTAACTGTGTCTTACATCGCCAATGTCTATGGGCGGCATTATGGTTCCTTCAAACGAGGCGCGAATAAGCATCTTGCGGCCCGGCAAGGCGGGGACGGCTAGTACAGAACATTCTTCCCGACTGTACTGGCCGTCGTCGCGTTTGGACTCTACTACCACTTACCATCAGGTGGAGTAGAGTCATTTTCCATCCAGGCGAATATAAAAAAAAAATGCACCACCAATCTTGGGAACGAAAATGTTATGTTCCTTGCGCCTGTAGTCACACTAGCTCTGTCATCCTTCAAACCGGAACCCAACAATACTAAGTATTACTGTTTGGCGATAAAATATGTGATGAGTTGGTGGTACCTACCCAGACGGGCTTGCATAAAGCCCTACCATCGAGTCCAGTCCACCTTCTTCAGAGTTTTATGGATAAAGGGAAAAAAACCCTCAGATAATCCACAATGATAACAGAAGAATAAAGCAAGTTACATTGATCGTGGGCTTTTATCCTCAACATTTTTACCTTTTTTTTCTAATTCCTTAAAAGCCCTCTGTCAAATAAAGATTAGTAACAAATCCTCGGAAAACGACTTATTTCAGGAATGACTCGTGATTATCGGACATTTATCTTATATACGCTTCTTTTCTTTTAAGCGAACAGCGAAATCTTAATCTTTATGACATTGTAAATTTTTGACTAATTTCCTTCCCTTCAAATGTCTTCAAATATTCCACAATTTAATGGCAATATATTGTTTATTATTAAACATCCTTACCAAATCTAAGATATAGTTTGAATTTTAGTGAATTTAACTTCAAAAGCTTAGCATAGAGGGAAATTTCTTATGGGCTCTTTTGGAGGTGACATTATTATTTATACTGGTGGTAGGGCTTTGTGCAAGCTCGTCTGGGTAGGTACCACCCACTCATCAGATATTCTACCGCAAAACAGCAATACTTGATATTGTTGTGTTCCGGTTTGAAGGGTGAGTGAGCCAGTGTAATTACAGGCACAAGGGGCATAAAATCTTAGTTCCCAAGGTTGGTGGCGCATTGGCTGTAATCGATGGTTGACATTTCTTACAATGCCAATGTCTAAGGCCTTTGGTGACCACTTACCATCAGGTGGCCCATATGCTCGTCCACCTTCATATTCTATAAAAAAAAAATTTAGAAAAGCCTAAAAATCAGTATATACTTTGTTATTGATTTTGTGTTTTTTTTTTGTTATTTTTAGAATACATTATTAAATTATGAAATGATTGTATGAAAGCCAAAGCGACCAATATAATAATAGAATCTATATAATCTAATAAAATAATAGAAATACTAACCTAAGGAATTTAAGGTGTATGACGCATTATCAGTAAGAAAAACAATATACAGTTCAATGAAAACCATTCTAGTATTTATTGGTAGATAGTGGAAGCAGATGACAGAAACATTCGCAAGATAATTCAACCAAATGGATATTGGTATCGCAAGAAACTTAAAGCAGTAATCAGTAATTAAGTAAATCGCATTTATTTTATTAATTAGGAAGGCGGACGGCAAGTTGGGCCTACTGGTAAAAGTTCGCCATCGCCCATATATACATATCCATGTATCATATCAATGTATCATGTATATATATATATATATTATGAGTTTCATTATATAATTCTTAATCGGGCTATATATTTTGATAATTTGTTTGTTAGTTTTTGCTCCTAAAAGTTTTATTTCTAAAGCAATATAAAACAAATACCTTATTTAAATTTTATACTAAATCGCTCGAATATTTTGCGGCTTTGAAAGCTTCAGAATATTTAATAAACAATTTTAAGCGTAATAATGAATGTTAGACATAAACTGAATGTCACACTATTCACTACAATTATCTGCATAATAATTGCATAACGCGTTCCGTAATTATGAATGAAATAAAATGATTGCTACAGTTCTAATAATTTTGTAGTAATTACGAGGGAAATAAAATTATACATAATAAAATATATAATACTAACTGTTCCTCGTGGTTCCATACATTAAACGTTACTGCTGTATACTCCCGTTTATATTTTACAAACTTTCTTAATAAATGGGCTACCTAACAAGTTTTTTTGTTATGTAGTAGTTTTTGAGAAATACTTTCAAACGAACAAGTAAAGTAAAATTTATAGCTATATATATATATATATTAATAATATAGTATGGTGTTATATAATAGGGTGTATTTAGAATAGTTTTGAATACAATATGTCAATAAGACTACAAAAATTCTGTCGAAAACGTTTCATCAACATCGCATTTGTAACAAAAAATGAAAATATTACAAACGTTCGAAGTTGTACATAAATATTTCGCATAACATATTTTTATTATATAAAAGTGGAACTCTTATGTTCGATCACGCTCCAACATTGTTGACTATTCAATATAATAGTACATCAAACTGATTGCTTTATTGCTATTTCAGCCATTGTCTTGCTGTTTATATGTATGTATAGTCACAGCAATGAATAAAAATGCGCATTTCAATAAGAAAACTCGATGACATTAATACACCGTTGCTGGAGCCACTGGTGAAATTTATTTAAATTTGAGGTTTCTTTTGTTTCAAAATAATATATAGTAGTATAAAATCATATAACGATATTACACGCACTAAGTATATTTGGATTGTAAAGTTGGATAAAAACGTAATACCTTTGAACGTTAGGTACACGATGTTGAGCATGGGCAGTTGATAACCTTAATTCACAGCCTGGTAATATACTGTTTGTAAATTGTACAGTGCCTCCAGTGTCTCGGAAAGCACGTAAAGTCTGTGCCTGCACTCTTTCCGATCGTATCGGGTTGCCATCCCATCGGATTATGAGAGTGAGAAAATAGAGAGTGCACCACACTTATGTATGCATTATAATACGTCCTGTGCAGTTGACTAATCTCTCTTGAGATTGGACACCGTGACCGAAATAGGTCAGGACATAATTGTCCAGTACTTTTAAAAAAGGAATACAAAGACATAATTTCTATATAATCAACAAATCCACTGGATATAAACGTATAAATATTTTATTATCAGTCATCTGTCCATAGGTTGCCTAGAAGAGATAATGCTGCTTCTTCCAGCACCTCATGCTACTTTTGTAAACCCTTATGTGTATCTATATTAATTTTACTTTTGAATTGCAAAAAACTTTTAATAAGAATATTAATACTGTGTCTTATGCAATAAACCATGGTGACTCTATTGTAGCCTCTAATGAACTAATCAAATATTATGGGATATTATGAATATCAATATATAAAAGTGATGAATTCTTGGTCACCATTGGATTAATAGACTCCCAGGATATCTGATGATAATATTTTATCAACTATCTGGAACTTAATTAATTATATTAGGTAATTTATTATAATCTAAAATATAAATAATGCATTATTTAATTTGATGTTGTTTTTCTTTACAACTAATATCAGAAATTCCACCATTGTTTATGCTGACTGTACTTTGACAGTTGAGGCTCATTTTGCTGAAATATTTTTCTAGTTGTAGCTTTGACCACTGACTTCAAAAAACGAGGGCAGTCGGATGTTTTTCCTACACTATATTTTCTTTGCAGCTTTGCTATGTTAACTTGCTTCATTTGCAAGACTAGGGCTCAGTATTTTTAGTGTCGGATGTACCATGTGCCATTGTTGATTTTAACAGCGAGTCTGTTGAGTGTTTGGTTTGGCTATATTTCTTTGAAAAAATCTTTATTTTCCTTTCAAATGTATATTAACTATGTTGTAGAAAATATAGAAAATCACCCCACATTCATTATTGAGATTATTTTTATGTTTATATATTCTATGTATATTAATAAAAGTCATACGTGTGTGTGGTGTTTTATAGGTTGTGTTCGTAATTAGATACTTAACTGCGGCGTTGGTCTAATATCTAACTTTTATTACTGTAGATCTCTAGGTATTGAGTAAAAATCTAAAAGTGGGGCATGTAAAAAGTTATCGGACTATTAAGAAATTCTCAGTAGCAGCACTTCAATTTTGAAGTTGGCAGTGTTTACACTGCCACAGACGACAAACTCCTAACTAAGCTCGTTTGCTTATTTAAATTAAAAATAAATAAAAGGTCTAAAAGTGAGATGTAACTTAATTTAACAAAAATACTGTAAATTATATAAATATTTTTATAAATATTTTTGTAATTTTTAGAATTTAATTATAAATATAATAATAATAAATATACTATAAAAACGAATTTTAATTATTGACTATAATGTACCTAAATTAAAAATACAGAGATATCGTATCAAAGAATATAATTATAAATACTATCTTTATTTTTCAGACTATTTTTTTATTTCAGATTACAATTAGTCAAAATGTTGATATGGTCAAAATGTTGTTTTTTGTATACATATAGAAATATTTTGCAGAAGTTAAAAAAAAGCTTTACACTTTTTACTTTCAGCGTAATTCTAATGAATGAATGAAATTCTAACAAATTAGGCAATTGAAATATCAGACTCCGCATCTCTCATTCACTCTTATTGCATGCAACAAATACGACTGGCAACAAAAAAATATACAAAAAAAATCTTTGTTTTATATTTCGCTTTAAGTTTCGGGAATATCATATACAAACAAAGTCGTTACTCGATATAGGACTTTTATATAACAATAGATATAAAAATGTCATAAAATCTAGGTTCTAGCTTGAAGATGTTGTGTATTTTTTTGAGTTCAAGGGTATGCGCTTCATAAACCAGAGGATATCATGATTTATTATAAACTAGAGGTTTTGGAATTCTGTAATATGAAAATGATAGCGTTGCTCCAATATTTATAGACTATTCAAAGCCCAACAGTATAACTGCCTTAGCATACATTGGTTTCTAGTTAAATATTTTAGTTCTAGCAGAAAGTTACGAGAATTTGGAAAAAAATATAATGAGTAATTTTACTAAGAATTCCTCTGTTAAATTGAGATGTTATTATTAATTATTCTAGGAAACTTATTTATTCAATATATTTTGAATGAAAATTTAATTGAAATCGGCTTGTAAAGAAATAAATTCTAATTTCATAACAGAAACAAAAGTAATATATATCCTTTAGTCCTAGGATTTCAAATATTGACCAATATATTTTTTCATCAATACTAAAATGGCTCAAATTATTGGACCAAGAGTTTTATTAAAAGGAAGAACTTTGATTATTTCAACTACATCAAAATATCTCTCGAATATTCGAATATTTCCAGGTACATTCGTCTCTTCGATTCTTGTCTGTCGCCAATCATGTTCCTCTACGTGATTGTATGTTCAATAATGCTTTGTGCTACAGCTTATCAAATAACGGTAAGCTTATAAAAAGTTATTTCTTGATAACATTTAAGTAAAAATCTGGCTGATATTTAATCATACTTTAATCATTAATAAATTTGTTACTTACTTATATGTTTTTATTTAGGCAGATCATATATTTAACCTTTTTAATAATATACTGATAATTTAATTATTTCATACATTTCATTGATTTTTTTCATAAAAAACTTATTAATACCAAGAATTTAAACGTTCGATCGATTTTTATTTAAAATTATCAGCTTTCGAGAAATGTTGAAAATTACCTTTTTGATGTCAGTTAACTATTGATATAGAAGCAGCCGTACCGTAACAGCCTGTGAATGTCCCACTGCTGGGCTAAAGGCCTCCTCTCTCTCTTTTTTTTTGAGAAGAAGGCTTGTAGCTTATTCCACCAGGCTGCTGCTGCGATGGAAGCAACAATCAAGTTTTATTAATTTTTATTGTTATACTATATTCTCAGATTGAAACAAGTGCAATGCAAAGATTTATAACAGTCGAATATTTGGTATTTGGTGTAGCACAACTTTTTATGTATTGCTGGCACAGCAATGACGTTTTGTATGTGGTAGGTAATCATACTAACATTATATTTGTAATTTTTAGTGTCCTTGCCATAATTGAAATCAAGGTCAGTTTTAATTTGATCTTTTTTTATTTTATTTTAGAAAAAATATAAACTCAATAAAAACAAACTTAATAAAAACTCAGTCGGTTATCAATTAACCTTGATCTCGATTAGGCGAAATGAAACAAACGACTTTCTCAATCCATAAACGTAACAAAACACTTTGATAGCAAATAAATATGTTCATTAATACATCGAACGTAAAGCTTAAATTCCTGTAACCGAATTTTTACAGATCCCGTGGGATTTTTTGTCTCATGTGATTGGTTATTGTGCATAATAAAGTATGTTTTGTTTGTTAATACTTTAAAAAATGGCCACAGTGACTAATATCTGTCTTCTTATCATATGTAAAATTTTAACGAGATCATAAATTTTTTTCTACTAAATTTCGAATTTCAATCTTCTATGTACTACAGGTGTTGATGATAAATAATTTGTTTCAAGAGTAAACAGTCATCACTAGGACCTTATGAAAGCATTTGGTGGACAAGAGATGTCTCTGAACAAAAAGACGTTAATATTCTGATTGATCAGTTCAACAGAGCTATAGTGTTCAGTGCTGGACCATTTACTAATATCACCGTGGCTACCTTTATAAGCGTGAGTTATTTGCTAAATTTTATTTAATTAATTATCATCATCATATTAGGTGGTAGGACGTTGTTCAATCCCGGGTAGGTACCGTTCACTCATTAGATATTCTAATTTCCTCCAGACCGATTTCGGCCATGGCGGCCAATCTCAAAAGAGATTAGCTAACTGCGCAGGAAATATTATAGTGCACAAGTGTGTGCGCAAACACAGGTGCACTCTCTATTCCCTAACTCTCATAATCCGATGGGATGGCAATCCAACACGACTGAAAAGAGTTCAGGCGCAGGGACGGCTTTACATGCTTTCCGAGGCACGTGAGTGTACTCGGTTCCAATTTTCAGACTCCGGGCTGCTACTGAGAATTTTCTGACAGAAAATCCCAATAAATTTTAATGGCCCGACCTGGGAATTGAACCCAAGACCTACGGGTCTGCGGCCTTACATTAAGCCACTAGACCAACGAGGCAGTCTAGATATTCTAACACCAAATAGCAATACTTGGTATTATTGTATTCTGGCTTGAAGGGGAGTGAACCGCTGCTACTACAGTCATAAGGGACATAACATTTAGTTTCTAAGGTCGATGGCGCATTGGAGATATAAGGAACGGTAAATATTTTTAACAGCGCCATGGTGATCACTTATTACCAGGTCCATTTTATAAAAAAACGTCTTCTATTCTTACCCTTTGTATTATTGCTTTGCATGTATTGATATTCGAGATAGCTTGTAGTTTATATTTATATATGTACAAACACGTTAATAATACTACACGCAACGTAATATTACTTTGCTTATATTTTTATTTTATTAAGTCCCACTATTTTTCATTTATTTTATATTAGTTATCTAACGCGGCTTCGCCCAAGTTGTGAAAGGTTAAGGTATAAAAGGAAACCTATGTTCTTGCTTGGAGTTCAGGCTTGCTTCATACCAAATTTCATTACAATGAGTTCAGTGGTTTAGCCGTGAAAGCGTAACGTACAGAGTTACTTGCGCGTTTATAATATTAGTATATATTTCTTTACAGAGCTTCGTTAACTACATGATATTTATAAATTAATATTTTAATTATATATTTACATTTCAGATTCTGAAAGGGGCATATAGTTATTACACACTCCTGAGTCAGTCTCAACAGGATGAATTTGAAAGTAAATAAGGGTACTCCAAGTTTCCAAACAGATTAATGCTTGGAACATTTAGCGTATAATAACTTTACTCGATTCAAACTATTAGGATTTCATAAATTAGCTACCAGTGTTATTTAAACTTAATATTGTAATGAGTTTAAAACTTCAAATCTAAATTTTAATTTGGAATATACTTAAGTCAATACAAATTATCTTTTAAATCACCATAAAGAAAAAATATTTTGTTGGTTCCATATAATGTTTCACTGCTTTAGACTGTAGAATAAGGATAAAAGAAAAAAAACACTCTTCTTCAATTTATTTCATTACATAAATATATTATTCTATTTTTCATGTACAGCTGATGTCATCTTTATTATTGGTTTCCAGCGACCAATTCTTGTTTTATTCTAGAGATTGTTTTGTTATATGGCATTTTTTTTATAATATGCGATACCTTTGAAATACTGATAAAAATCAAAATTCATATTTGTGAGATAACGAAGATAACATTGAGAACTTAGCGAAATGTACACAGATAAAAAATTGCTACTGGACAAATCATTAAGGCTTAGAATGGTGGCAATAATACTAGCAGTATTTTCCATTTGCATTGCAAATTTGATTCTTTTGTTGTATATTCACATAGGCATTAAAAATTGCAGATTTTTTGGGACTTTTATTTTGCTTTGTTTCCTATGCACTGCGATACCAAATAGCCACTGAGATAAAACTGGGACTTAGTCATCGAATATCATTAATTATCTTCTAAGATTTGTATTTAATTTGATAAAAATTAACATCCCGCTAAAAAAAGTACTATTTTGTTTGTAAACCTGGGCATGGTCAGCAGGCACTATTTTTAAGTCTTGCTTAAGATTTTCTAGTGCGTACGCCATCCCGGGTGTCGTCATCCTCAGGGCCATCTGAAATAAGAAACGCGAGGCCCCCACCTCACGTATACACGGCCCAGGGTTTTGCCCTATCTTTGTTTTTTCTTTCTTTGGTTTAGACCCGGGCGTCGGGGCTGTGGGAGGGCTGAGACGACGCCGACGTCGTCTCCACCGAGCAGGACGGCCCTTTCCCGTTCCCGCTCCGCTATCTCCTTCTGAACCATGACGGTCTCACAGAAGGAGGCTACGGCCCTTCACGTCGATTCCCTGCGGAGCATCACCGACACGATTGCTCGCAGGGACAGGTCTTGTCCGACTTCGCGGACCAGAATCTCTTACACAGGTATTCTCCAGAATAATCGTTACCGGTCATTACCTGCGTGACTCGTCGCTTTCGTCTCAACCAGGCTTCGAGGGCTGGCAGGATTGCTCCAATGATGCGTTTGCGCGCTTACCGTTCTTCGCAGAAACGGTCGCGCCACGTCGCAAGAGCCCTCCAGTGCTCCTGCCGCTTCAACGCTTCGAGCGCACTCGGAGGAGCGGCTATGACGCTTTTCTTATCTTGGCTCTTCAACTAGAGTAGAAGGATTACCATGATAACTGCTTGTCAATTGTCAATTTGCCAATGTTATAAAAGCCAAAAGTGACAAACATTTCAATTTCTGCTATACTGCATATTATATATTCACAAACAAACTCAAATGTGACGTAATTCTTGGCCTAAGCCGCGCACTTTTGGACCGGCAAGCTTTATTACCTAGTCAGTAGATCAACAATTTCAGCCAGATATAGTAAAAATTTATATAGTCTATGTCTTGACCTTATATTTATATTATATATTGCAAAAAAATGTTTCAATGCTTCAATTTGCTTTTTTAAAATTAATTGAGCCGTTTGGTGTGGTTGGTAGGTACCTGCCTTTCACGCCGAAGGTTGTGGGTTCGATTCCCACCCAGGACAGACATTTGTGTGCATGAACATGTCTGTTTCTCCTGAGTCTGGGTATAATTATCTATATAAGTATGTATTTACAAAAGAAAAGTAGTATATGTAGTATATCAGTTGTCTGGTTTCCATGGCACAAGCTCTGCTTAATTTGGGATCAGATGGCCGTGTGTGAATAAATTCCCAGGATATTATTATTATTGTTTTTTTTGGTTATGATATCTCTATGATTTTTTTTTGTTTAAGTCACGCCATTTGATATTGAATATATTTGATTTATGTATTTTCATTTTGTAGCACCAGATGTTTTATAGAAAATACAATGAATAAATATTAAACCTTAAAAACTATATACAAAAGTATAAGCATTTGATAAATCCCTTCCGTTCCAGTATTTCATCCTTATATTTCGTTTTTGCGGTTAAGCCGAGTTCAAAACATTGTAAATTTATGCAAATAATGGTAGGGATGCTAAATGTCCCATTCAGCCAAAATACGTCCTAGTTTTCAGGGCTTGGATTTATAATTTAATTCTCCAAGAATTCCAAGAATTAAAAGTGTATGCTTAGTCTTTTTCTATGTAAAATACACTTGAAAGACTAAGTTCGTGCCATTTTGGAGTTTCTTATGACCTCTAACATTATTTTTGTATGGCTTCGTTATATTTGTGTTCTAAATCAAATTATCTAAATAATTACATCACTAAATAGTATATAACTTTATTACTAATGTTCAATAACGTATTTGTACGTACGTGTATTTCACGCTAATTGTGGTTAAACTATACAGCGTTTAATTTCAACTTAGAACTCTCGAAAACCGCAGTTTCTATTTTTTATTTGAGTGTGCACAAACATAAATGTTTCGTCTAAAAAAATACATATCGAATATTTTTTGTAATATATAAATTTTAAGGTACTAGGATATCATAATCTTTTGAAAGCATTATAACTGAAATTTTATGCTTTTGCGTGTGTGCGTTTCTAAGTACGTTGTTACAAATGTTTGTCAACAAAATTTCTTTGTTGTCTTGATGTCAACCCTAAATATGAAACTTTCGAATTTAACTCAGCGCTGAATTGCTTAAATGGTCGAATATTTTTACTATTCATTATATACATTATATTTACAAGTATGAGCCAGTTGTCACGCGGGTACGAATTTGTTTATTTACCATTTGACTCTTTGCTGTAGTTGCTTATACATATGTTTGTGAACTTCAAAGTTTCGAGTCAATATAAATTATTTTTTCTACCAAGAAATTATCAACAGCAGCTTAAAATGAAATAATCACGTAAAGTCGTTGGTCTTCTGATCGCTTACCGATAAAATCTCATTGAACAATGAGATTGAGAAAATATTAACATTCGGTATGTGCTTACGCACGCTTGTGTAAATTACACATACATATTTTTCTGTACATAAAATAGGAATTGCGTGCCCTTCAACTTCACATTTAATTAGACGTGTTCTGCAATGAATTAAAAATGAAATGAGTGTCAATAAACTGTCCTACGTTTCCTTGTACTGGATAATCTTTAGTCTTTACTTAAATTGCCACTCAAGGTTTAAGTAACCACCTGTGAATATCCCACTGTTGGGATAAGGCCTCCTCTTCTGTTTTGAGAAAATGTTGGACCTTATTTCACCACATGGGAGAAATTAGACACACGCAGGTTTCCTCGTGATGTTTTCCTTCACCGTCAAGCATTTTTACAAACAGTACAATAACGCAAAAATATTAAATAATAAATGTAATATTAACTTCAACACCTTGAAAACGGGAAGATCAATTATTCTATAACACAATCCGCCTCCAGTGTTGCCACTGTTTATATTAATACTATAAGAATAGTAGTTATAAATAATGCATATGACTCCCTCCAAGTTTACACTGAAAGTGTAAATGAACTTAATTTATAAATATTAATATATTGTATTTTATTTTATTAAATAGGACACCAACGTTATAAATTAAGAAAAACATTTTATTGCTTATATAAAAATATTTCAACAAAATATATATCAATTATAAGCTAACTTAACATTCGAATAAAAAGTTTTTTAATTGACGAAAATCAAAAAAAAATAAACATTTTTAACTTTAATAACAAAAAAAATAACTGAATTTTGATATGAACATAAACTAGTAAATAACATTATAATGTAATTATGAATGTTTAGATTAATATATTTTGATATGTCCGTTCGCATAATTACTGACTTTCTTAGATAGAATTTTCATTTTGTATTGTAATGTGACGATACGAAAGTGTTCGTAAGTCTAATTGAATATAGTTTTTTTTTAATTACTTCTAATTTAAATTATCTAAGTACTCAACCTTAAAAATATTTCTTTCAAAGCTCTAAAACTATTTAATATAAAATAAGTAAGACCAACTTTGTCTGAAATTGAATAATTTTATATAAACTTGAGGTGTTGAGTCAATTTTTATTGATTAAATTTTGTGTGAAGAATAATTTTATAATATTTCATTAAAATTATGTAAATTTTAATGAAATAACAATTCAATATAAGCATGACATTCATTAATAAAGTTTTTATCTCAGAGCATTCTGTTTCGCAAGTATCACTAAGATTATAAAAGCTTAAAGATCGATAGAATTCAATAGATAGAATACATTATTTCCTCGTCTGTCTGCACCACCACAGTACCGCTATAAAAAAAATGAATGCGTTGAAATCTTAATAATTTATTAGATCTTTGATTGTGACTAACTTTAATTGATACGTCTTCATTATCATCTGAGGCGTTACAGCCGCGGGTGGGTCTTAGCCTGGTCCAGTAAATCTCTCCAGTCCGATCTATTTGCGGCTTTCCTTCTCCAACTTGTCACCCCTAAGATCTTGGTGTCCAGTTCGACACCGTCTAACCATCTGAGCTTGAGCCTGCCTCTACTTCTGCGACCCTCCAGTCGGCCTTTCAGGATGCGTTTGGGTACTCTGGCCTCGTCAATTGGTAAATTGATAGGTCAGCTGTCAATGAAATAATGTCCTACTGACGACCAGTATGCCTGTATTATACTGCAAACCTATGCTGTCGCTATAAAGACGTCATGACGACCAGTCTGTCAATATTACAGCGCGAACGTCAGCTGTCAATATTATGACGTCCTGACGACCAACCTGTCAATATTACAGCGCAAATGTCAGCTGTCAATAATACGATGTCTTGACGACCAGTCCGTCAATTCCCTCCCGATTTCAACGGCGTCCTAAGCCGAGGTCCGGCCTCACAGGCCACTCCGACCAATGTCACCTGTCAATATTATGACGTCCTGACGACCAGTCTGTCAATATTACAGCGCAAATGGCAGCTGTCAATATTATGACGTTCTGACGACCAGCCTGTCAATAATACAGCGCAAATGTCAGCTGTCAATAATAATAATAATTTATTTATTTAAGTAACAAGACTCGTATACAAAATTACAAAAAAATAAAATAAACACTACTATCTACTACTTATACAATTTACTGGTCCAGCCGAAACTTTACAACAGCGGCTTATAAATATACAGTCTAGTCTGTTAGCTACCATGATTAGAATTTTGTTTGAGCTGGCCCGCACCCTGTGAACCAAGGATGCACACTTTTTTCGCATTAATGCGTAAAAACAGTCTATATTCAATTCAGCAAACATCCCTGAAGCACTACAGAAGTGAGGCAAACCCATCAGCAATCTAAAGGCGTTATTGTACTGGACACGAAGAGCATTGTATGATTTTAATGTATAATTAGCCCACAAACTACAAGTATAAAAAGAGGTACAGTAAACGCGGAATAATGTTTTTTTTTACAGCCCTTGAAGCACGCCCAAATCTTCTGACAATCATGTTAGCTTTTATTGACAATGCTCTCCTCTCCCTTTCAATGTCATTATCATCCTTGAGACTGGTGGTTAGTATATGTCCAAGGTATTTAAATTGGAAAACTTGAGTCAAGCTCAGATTATTAATTTTTACCGAAGGTATTATTTTTGGATATTTATTACCACTTTCAAATATCATTATCATGCTTTTTTTACATTATATATAAGTCCATGTGTTTTGGCATAGCCTTTAGAAGTTGCTAATAGTTTTCTTAGACCACAAACTGATGCGCTAAGCAAAACCATATCATCAGCGTAACTGATATTATTGACGTTAATTCCATCAATATGGCAACCAACATGCTGGTTACTGAGTATATGTACAATGAGCTCGTTAATATAAAGATTGAAAAGCGTAGGTGAGCTTAGCCCTCCTTGCCTTACCCCACATTCCAAACTATATGATCGAGATAGCGCTCCATCCCATTTGATATTGTTAATTTTATTGCTATACCAATGTTTTAAAATTCTAGTAACCTCTTGTGGTGTTTGTGTCTATTCCAGCTTTGTCCAAAGGATATCATAGGCAACCAAATCAAATGCTTTCGACAGATCGAGAAAACATGCATAAATAGGTGTTTTACGGTCCGTATAGTATTTTACAGTTTGCTTTAAGCTTAATATTGCAGTTTCAGTCGAGAGACAGATCGAAAACCAAACTGATTATCATATGGCATAAAATATTTATTAATTTGATTGTTGAGTACACTGTCAAAAACTTTGGAAATTATCGTAGTTAGTGCTATAGGCCTATAATTATTCTTATCTGAACTATCACCCGTTTTATTTTTTATAATAGGTATCACTATTGTTTTTATCATATTACTTGGCAAATATGCATGAGATAGACAAAAGGAAAATAACATTGCCAAGATTCTGGGCAAATGAGGACCAGCATGTTGTAGATGCTCAACGTTGAGACCATCATGACCAGGAGATCTACCTCTAGCTAAATTATTTATTGTCTGTGCAATGTCAAAGGCGGTAACTTTTATTCTAATTTTATCTCCAGATTGAGAATTAAGTGTAGACTTTGCAGAACCTAGAGGCGATTTAACAGAAAAGTGATCTACAAAAATATTTGCTATCTCTATAGAATCACTAACGCCATCAACGCTCACGGGAATGCCAGGTTTATTGTTTAGATTATTTGAGTGTGACCAAAAAGTATGGAAGTCTTTGTTGGAATAATGTGAAGCTAAAATATCCATCTTAATTTGATTTTGATGATCTAGACACCATTTCAGACGAGATTTAAATATTCTACCAGCTTCACACATTTGTTCATATAAACGACCCGTAACAGACTTTAATCCATAGTAAGAATTGTTTCCGGGTTTGTTTCTTCACAATGCGCGTCGCTTACATGTCTGTTCCAGCCAATAACTTTTTTATGTTTTTTAAGTGTTTTTCTTTCTCGACATTGAATGATCGACTCACTTATAGAACTTATAACATCATTGTACATTTTATCTATGACTAGTCTATGGTTTAATTAATTACACTGCGAAATCAATAAGTCGTAATTCTTCATGACATTTGGTTTTTGTAAGCACGAACTTGTTCCGAAGACATTTCATTCCAAATTACTGGATTATTACATTTGACATTTTGTTTTTTAATGTTAATAATATAATCTAAATTGCATTCAATTACTAATGGAAAATGATCAGACCATAATACATCATATCTAACATAAGTATTAACTACTGAGTTCTCAGCCGTTTTAGTTACTATACAATGATCTAACCATCTCTTAGTCCTGTGTGCATCACTAATAAACGTATAAGTATCTGCTTGAAACTCTAATAATTTCATATCTATACAGGTCTATTGCAAAATCATCACAAACTGATAACAATTCATTACATAATCTCTTTGATGGATGAGCATTAAAGTCGCCTAATATATAACAACACTCAACATAATTACTCTCAATTATCGCATTTACTGAACCAAGACAGTCCATAAAATCTATTAAGTTATTGGCTTCATCCGTTGGCATATACACACTCACAATTAGTACCGATTTATTATTTACTGTTATTTTTACAGCACAAATTCGGGGATTATCGCATTGAACGAGTGACACATTATCAAACATGCTTTTCCGCCAAAGCAGTGCGACACCACCATAGGGCCGTCCACGCACCATTCCTGCTGTTGTATCTATTGCAGATGAGCCTGTACTACTAAATTCATTACTAACTGTGTCTAGAAACGAGAGCTCATCAGGAAACAACCATGTTTCTTGGAGTGCGATTATATCCGCATTTAAACATAATTGCCTGACATTATCAATCGATCGCTTGACATTTTTACAATTAAAAGTTACTAATGTGCATGGTTTGTTTTCCATTAGTGGTTTATTATTGAGCCGTTATCAACACGAACATCACTTAACCTAGATTTTGGTTTAAAATTAATAAAACGTCAAAAAATTATACTTTGAGGCCACAGCTTGTTATCCAAAAACATTTGAAGTTTTGATTGAGATACCCAAAATTTATATGAATTGTGCGAGCCTTGTTTTTTAATCGAAATCTTCTGTAATGTTATTTTTTCTTGCGTTTTTCTGTGTATATAATTAACAATATCAGTTCAGTTTCCAGTGTATCCTTGTGTACATTGCTTATAAAAATAGGCACTTGCACTGCCGCTCGTAACTTGTCATCTGTACTATTTACTCGACCCATTTTTCCTGCCAGGCGTTGTTTACTGTTACTAGTAGTTTTTCTTCTCTGTACTAAGATCCAACTCTTTTTATCTTCATCTGTATTATCTATTTTTGTTCCTTTAATATCAACCATTTTTCGTTTTTGTTCACTGCCAACTTGATCTACTTGCTGCTGTTCTAGAGTCAATTGCGCTATCATCAAACCACTATTCTCATCAGACACAGTCTTTTTATTTGCTACAATACAGCTATTGTTCCTTTCTTGTCTTTTAAAAGATGAATCTGAAGTATCATTTTTTGGCGAAGATGGACACATATCAATTGACCAAAATTCCGTTGTATCACTGTGTGATATATTCACAGCACAACTGTCCGTGTATGCACCTCGCCTTGTGTTTACATTATTAATGTCATCATATGGTGGTGAGTAAACAGATTTTGAAACCTGAAAGTTTCTTTTATATTCTTCTAATTGAGTTGCTGTAACATATGTAACATAACAAATAATACGACGTCTTGACGATAATTTTGTCAATATTACAGTGCAAATGTCACCTGTCAAGATAACACGTCCTGACGACTAGTCTGTCTTTATTATAGTGCCAATGTCATCTGTCAATGTTATAATGTTCTGACGATCAGTCCATCAATATTATAGTGCAAGTGTCAGCTTTCAATATAACGACGTCTTGACAATCATTCTGTCAATATTATAGTGCAAATATCAGCTGTCAAGATAATGACGTCCTGACGACTAGTCTGCCTTTATTATAGTGCAAATGTCAGCTGTCAATGTTATAATATCCTGACGATCAGTCCGTCAATATTACAGTGCCAATGTCGGCTGTCAAGATAATGACGTCCTGACGACTAGTCTGCCTTTATTATAGTGCAAATGTCAGTTGTCAATGTTATAATGTCCTGACGATCAGTCCGTCAATATTATAGTGCAAATGTCAGCTATCAATGTTATAACGTCCTGACGACCAGTCTGCCTGTATTAGAGTGCAAATGTCAGCTTTTAATGTAATAACGTCCTGACGTCATATTTGTCCATCCTATTTGTCGGTAGAATATATAAGGATAATTTTGTAATAATACGTTTATCTGAGGGAGATTAAAAAAAAAATTGCAATGATACTTTTTTTGGGATAAAAAGGTAGCAAAGCTTTAGTCCTGGTAAGTTTATCACCTTCGCTAGTAAATACTGGCACAGCAAGAAGTATAAACCACTCCAAAACCCGTCACGTTGCTTCTAGCTGGATCTTACGATACTATGTTTTTAATTCTAAATTACTCTGGCTCACAAATTTGCATTCAGCAATAGGGAGTACTGATAGAATCAAAAATGAGTTGCACCTTGATGAGTATAAAGTTCTACAAGTAAAAATATATCATACTGTATAGAATATTTAGTTTTTATTCATGGTTTCAATATCTTAACTTAATAAGGTAATATTCAATAGGTAACGTTCTAGCCCGTGATGATGGTCCACATAATTCAGCTCGTGCTCGTGCTTAAGGAAAATGTCGCGAGAAAAGCATGTTTTGAATGAAAATCTGCCACATATGTATTCGATATTAACACCTAATAAGTATTAGTGTAGTTGGAATACGCCCGAACCTTTTTCTTCGACGAAACCAGCAGTGAGACATTAAAGGTTATTTAACTTTTTTCCATATTGAGTGACAAAATCACATCGCAAATTCGTCATTAACAATGGACATAGGTTTCAAACAAAAACAGCTTTACAGGATATAAAATTAAAATTTTATGTAATGTAAGTATTACAAAAGTCTTCTAAGACCAATTTTAACGACAGAAGACTAATTTTTTTACAAAAAAAATAATATATATTTACTTACATACTTGTCTCAGGCCTGTCTAGATCCGTTGAATGAAACGCTTTGAATTATTCAAACCCCCTAACAACCGGGATGGAGATTTAAAAACTGTACAAACTCACGCTAATGCGGACTTAATAAATAAATAATCAGAGATCAAAGATGTACGAAGCAATTATTTTAATTCGTATTTTAATTTAATTGAAAGACAGAAGCATATAGTTCATAAGCTGATGGTATTTAGTCACCACCGTTCATAGTTGGCACTGTAAGAAGTATTAATTATAATTACGTTTTATCATATACATACAAATAGACAACGCATACTTATAACAACATAATTCATACTCACAGAAACAGACACACACATTATAGAAAATCTGATACGTATCACATCATCACATCACCAGCCGAAAGACGTCCACTGCTGGACAAAGGCCTCCCCCAAGGATTTCCACGTTGGCCGATCTTGCGCTGCCCGCATCCAACGGCTTCCCGCGACTCGTTCTAAGTTGTCGGTCCACCTTGTAGGGGGCCTGCCCACGCTGCGTCTTCCGGTTCGTGGTCGCCACTCGAGAACCTTTCTGCCCCAGCGGCCGTCGGTTCTGCGAGCAATGTGCCCCGCCCACTGCCACTTCAATTTAGCAATTCTTCGGGCTATGTCGGTTACTTTGGTTCGCCTGCGGATTTCATCATTTCTGATTCGATCTCGCAGAGAAACTCCGAGCATAGCCCTCTCCATTGCCCTTTGAGTGACCTTGACTCTTCTTATGAGGCCCATTGTGAGCGACCACGTCTCTGATCCATAAGTCATCACTGGCAACACACACTGGTCGAAGACTTTCGACTTGAGACACTGCGGTATTTGGGATGAGAAGATATCGTGTAGCTTCCCGAACGCTGCCCAGCCGAGTTGAATTCGACGATTGACTTCTTTCTCGAAGTTGGACCTACCTAGTTGGATGGTCTGACCTAGGTAGACATAGTTGTCTACAACTTCGAGTGCAGAATTTCCAACCTTGACTTGAGTGGGTGCAACATGGATGTTCGACATGATTTTCGTCTTGTCCATGTTCATTTTTAGACCCACTTGTTGGGAAACCCTGCTGAGGTCATCGAGCATAGTGCCGAGGTCTTCCAAGGTCTCAGCCATAATTACAATGTCATCGGCAAATCGAAGATGAGTGATGTACTCGCCGTTAATATTGATGCCAAGTCCGTTCCAGTCCAGAAGCTTGAAAACATCTTCCAATGCAGCGGTAAACAGTTTCGGAGATATCACGTCTCCCTGTCTTACACCTCTCTGCAGTTGGATAGGTTTTGAGTTCTGATCCTGGAGTCGGATCGACATGGTGGCGTTCTCGTACAAGCACTTTAACACCCTGATATACCGATAATCAATTTGGCACCTTTGAAGAGAATTCAGCACGGCCCAGGTTTCGATCGAATCAAAGGCTTTCTCATAGTCCACAAACGCTAAGCAAAGTGGCTGGTTATACTCCTCAGTCTTCTGTATGACTTGCCGCAGCGTATGTATGTGGTCTATGGTGCTAAAGCCTTTCCGGAATCCGGCTTGTTCGGGTGGCTGGAAGTCGTCAAGCCTTTGCTCGAGACGATTCGTAATGACTCTCGAAAACAACTTGTAAACATGACTCAGCAGTGAGATGGGCCTGTAATTCTTCAGAAGGGTTTTATCACCCTTCTTAAAGAAAAGTACCACCACACCTCCGTGCCATGCTTTTGGAGTTTGACCTTTGGCAATGACGGAGTTAAAAAGCCTCTGAAGAGCCCTGAGGATCGGTGTACTAGCCGCCTTCAGAAGCTCGGCTGTAATACCATCATCACCAGGTGCCTTGTTGTTTTTGAGTTGTCCGAGAGCCATTCTAATCTCGAAAAGACTGACGTCCTGAAAATCTTCAGTGTAGTGTCGGGTTAGTCTTGCTCTGGGATCTGCAGCATGACTACTGACAGGTGATTGAGCTGTCGTGTACAGCTGACCGTAGAACTTCTCAACCTCTTCCAACAGCTCAGATCTTGACGTGACTATTCTGCCATCCTCAGTTTTCAGCCTTGTCAGTTGACTCTGACCAACAGACAGATCTCTGGCGAACACTTTAGAGCCTTTGTTCCGCTCGATGGCCTCTTTAATGCGCATTGTATTAAATTGGCGAGTGTCGCGAGTTAGAGACTTTGAAATCCGCTTGTTGATCAGCCGATAGCCGGCAGCATCAGCTGGGGACGTCAGAATCATTTTCCGTCTTTCCTCCATAAGCCGTAGGGTAGAGGCAGAGATCTTTTTGGTTCCTTTTGTACGGCTGGTCTTGAAGGTCTTAGACCCAGCCGTACGGACAGTTTCCACAAGCCTGTCGTTGTATGTGTCCACTTCCTCGCAGTCTGCTAGGCAATCGAATCGGTTTTGGAGTTCGAGCTGAAAGGCTTCGGGATTTCGGATTTGAAGAGGTGATGGTCGGAGCGTAGACTTCATCAGTCGGGACCTCTGGAGTTTAACATTGATATTTAACGAGCCTCTTACGAGTCTGTGATCGCTCCCAGTTTTGACTGCATTGATCACGGAGACATCATTAAATATTTGTCTTCTCGTCGACAAGATGAAGTCTATCTCATTCTTGGTTTTCCCATCAGGGCTCACCCAGGTCCATTTACGCTGACCTGGCTTCTTGAAAAAGGAGTTCATCATAAAGAGTCCCTCCTTCTCCATAAAGTCGGCCAACATCTGGCCTCGAGGGTTGCGGTCTCCAATTCCATGAGGTCCCACCTTTAACTCATCACCGAATCGTTTGCCCAGCTTCGCGTTGAAGTCCACCATTACAACAGTGAAATGAGTCTTGTTGGTATGTATGGCTTTAGATAAATCCTCATACATGACCTCAACCTCATCGTCGGAGTGTGTCGAAGTCGGCGCGTATACCTGTACGACCTTCAAAGAATACCGCTTGGTGATTCTGAGTATAAGGTACGCCACCCTAGCCGACACGCTCTCGACTTTCACAACGTTGTTAACGAGGTACTTGTGGACTATGAACCCGACACCACCTTGAGACAGTTGATCGCCCTCTCGGAAATAGAGAAGGTTACCGGATTTCAGGATCATCGTATCCTCCCCCTGTCTTCGGACTTCGGATAATCCGACGATATCCCAGTGTAACCTGCTCAATTCTTCCTCCAGTTCGATGATCTTCTCGTCGGTCCGCAGTGTACGCGTGTTATATGTTGCCAGGGCCAGAGGTCGTCGGTGTTGGTAACACGAAATCTGCCGGGGATTCTTAGCACCCCCTGCCCTGCCGTTACCACAGCTGTTACCAAGGCTAGGAATAGCAGGGCTGCCGGGGACTAGGGGCCGTGGTTTAGTTGCGCGAATCATGAGGGGATATGCCATAATCGCCACGCTTGGCAGGCGGGTTGGCGATCGCAGTAAGTCATAGTACTCAGAGAGACGCTGCTGCCCGTTCTCTGGTGTATATTCCCTCGGGTCGACTTCTACGCCCCCCACGGGATGAGATGGGGTGGTGATATTCGTCGCCGTCACCACACGGCAAATACGTATATCAATTGCTAATTCACAGCTTCAAGGCACGCTTGGGGAGGGGCTTGTTTTTGATTAAGAAGGAGTGTTGAGCGAGTAAAAGTTGAAGAGAAAGAGTTTATAGATAGAAAGGACAGTTTATTGAGAGTCACAAGCACACACACACTAAAAGTCAGAAGAAGAAGAATAAGTTTAGAAGAGGCACAGAATTACACAGAGACAGTTACAAATTATGAATTATAAAAATAGGACGCGGCGGATACAATTTCTTAGAATTTCGAATCGAGTTAATCGCGTGTAAGCGTACAGCTGACTGACTTTCAATAAACTGTCCTTTCTATCTATAAACTCTTTCTCTTCAACTTTTACTCGCTCAACACTCCTTCTTAATCATTCATATCACTACAACTGGTGACCCCGAAGAACACAAGCAAGATGAGCGAGTCTAAAGCACGCATCGAAATGGCACCGAACGTTCCGGAACATGCGGGTGAGACCACGTATGAATCATTTCGGGTTGGTGTAAGAATCCCACCATTTTACGCCGAGAAACCAGCTCTTTGGTTCTCCCAGATGGAAGCACAGTTTGCTCTGTCAAATATAAAAACTGACGAGACCAAGTTTTATTATGTAACGGGGAATTTAGACCCTCAATATGCTTGCGAGGTGGAGGACATAATCACCTACCCCCCAACTACTAATAAATATGAAAGGCTAAAAAGCGAGTTGATAAAAAGATTATCTGGTTCCAAGGAGAAGAAATTAAAGCAGCTCCTCATGCACGAGGAATTAGGAGACAGAAAACCTTCACAGTTCTACAGGTATCTTACGAACTTAGCTGGACCTGGAGTACCAGAAGACTTCCTGCGCACTATATGGGCAAGTCGACTCCCTCATAATATGCAAGCAATTATTGCTTCGCAATCGAAAAGCACGATGGACGATCTGGCGGAATTAGCTGACCGAATTAGCGACGTGGTCGGACCTCAAATGGCGTCAACATCAGCCGTCACGAGTAATAGCAGTGAAAATACCGAAATTGCAGCCCTGGCTAAACAAGTCGCTAGTTTAACCGAAAAAATAGAAAGGATGTCGAGAGAGCGCGGACGGTCTAGATACCGGAACCGCAGTCGTCATCTTTCGAGTTCTACGCGATCAAAATCTTCATCACACTGCTGGTACATACACCTACACTATCAATAGTTCTGCAAACACTATTATTGAACCTAAATCTTTTATAAGCGTTAGTTTTTAGAAGATAAATGTTTTAAAACTGACTGAGCTCCCAAAATTTCATTCAAACCGGGCCAACTAGTAATAAAAATATACAGTCAAATTCGAAATATATTTTTTCATGTAGGCTCTCACAACCACTTTTGAATCGTCATTTTAAAATCTTAATTTTAATATAAAGTTACCAAACTATAGCGTATAAACTTTCGCGTCTGGAAATTTAAATGTATCAGATATTTAAAGAGAATTAATTTTCCTTAATTATACTTAAGTAATAGCAATTTCAGACAAAGATTTCATTACGAATTCAACCTCTGTAACAAGTTAAAGGCGATAGCATTGTATTTATACCGATTTTTGGTAATGATACTATGGGACCCGAACGGACATCAATTAAGGTAATTGTTATTATTTCTAATTGGAAATTGAGCTTAGGTTAATACAGATGTATTTTATCATCGTTATTTTATTTTCTTAGATTTTGATGATGTGATTAAATATTTGTAGGAAGGCACAGGTAATATTGGTTGTTTTATTTGGTTTTAACGTTGATAATTTCGGACGGACTTGACGTTTCGGTGTTTTTTTTTTGGTATTTTATTTCATTCGTAAAGTTGGTATAAATAAGAACGCGTTAAATAACAATACAAAGATTAATT